>NC_089597.1:20142463-20442463 GCF_019320115.1 Miscanthus floridulus
CACATATTTCATTTGACCGGTTGGAGGTTGTATTTATAAGCCCCACTAAGTAGCCGTTGGGGACGAAATCCCGCTTTTCTGCTACTGACCGGATGCTGATCACGTCCTGACCGGACGTGTCCGGTCGTCCCGACCGTTAGAGCCACGATCAACTGATCGGACGCTGCCAGCGTCCGGTCACATGCCACCGGACACGTCTGGTCGCATTTTCGCCGCTCTGGAACCTTTCTGTACTCGATCGGACGCTGTTGTCTTGCGTCCGGTCGATTTGCCGCCAGCGTTCGGTCGCTGCTGCTGACACCTGTTGCCGAGCCTCTTGATCGGAGCGTCCGGTTGCCTTCCTCCAGCGTTCGGTATTTGTCCGATCATCTCTGTGAGCTCGTTTCTTCGCGATCTTGTGTACGGCTTGGTTTCTATCTTCGTGCTTGGACTTTGCTTAATATCTTGGGTCTTCTCTTATGTTCCTAGGGTCTTGCTTATGGTGTTGATCATCGGATCATCATGTCGCCTTCGTCTAAGTCACATCTTGCACCCTATTGAACTACAAAACAATCACTTGCAAATTCATTAGTCCAATTTAGTTGTGTTGGTCATCAAACACCAAAATCCAAAGTAAATGGACCTAGGGTCCATTTTCCTTACACAAGTCATCTTAAATCACTTAGAAACAAAGGTGTCTAAAGCCTGTGACCCTGTACAACTAAACTTGAGCACATTTTTTCTCACCATGTCACTTATTGTCAGTATCAACCAAGGCGAATACTTCCAGGATTATGACATCTACATGGTAGACTAAATTGCTAAAAGGCTCGCCATTGAAATAGGATATGAAGCTCCAATCACACAAAGGAACTACTTTATCATCATTGTGCTTATTCTGAACTGGTACACAGAGCGTTACAAAACAAATAATCCGAATCAGAAGATGAAAAAAACAGAACTAGGTTGTATATCCCTTTAAATTTTAAAACTAAGTCAAGGAATTCCATGCAGGTTGCAGAAAGAATAGAAACCAGAGTCAATTTATTTATTGTTATATGCAGCAAGTTTTGCTCAGGAGAGTGAAAGCTAGTAGATAGATTCCATCCTAGACAGGGACTTTTCTAGTAGGGAGGCAGGATTCTTCCTTGTAAATTTGAAAAGTTATTGCTCCGTTGACATCAATCAAGCTACAACTTCCTCTCTAGCTTCGGCCCATCGCGGCTCTGTCCTGCTGCCTAAGCGTCTCGCCTTCGCAGCAAAGATAGTCATTGAATTTCTCCTGCCAACATGTTAAACAATACATCAGAATAAAATCTTGATTCCTTAAGAAGAAGGATGCATAGAAAGAAATATCTATTCCACGCAGCATCTACAGAATAGCTGGCTTCAGCTTGGACAAGTTGGTAGCCCTGGGAACCTGACCACATTACTAAATACTAACGTACTGGCAATGGCAACCCAAAATTACAGAGCATCTGCCTGAAATCAGGCCTTGCTAGCCCTCGATAGACCTAAGCTAACCACAGAAATCTCACCCTGCAGACAACAAACTCCATCGCACCCAACGTCTGCCCCAAATCTATACCTGTCACTGGACATTCATACCCAGTCCCCCAAATCCACGTCGACACCAAACAGGTAGGGTATGGGTAAAAAAAAACTTTATCCATTAGGGTAACAGGTATACCCACTGGTAAAAGGGTATGGGGAGGGGATCACTCGTTTGTCCAGTCTTACCCATCACAAACTTTTCTTCACAATGACAAGGGAGAGACGCCAGCGGTGGTTCAGTACTCGGCGATAGGAGAAGAAGATAGCAGAAATCGACGACGACGAGGAAGAGCGCCCCTTCAAAAGGTACATCAACTCCCCATCTGATCCCAATCGAATCATGTTCTTCTTAAGCTTCTTCAACTTGCAGACAGTTGCGGCTAGTGTGATTCGGCCTGACGGAACACGTGGCGGTCACGCGCTGCTTTGTCACCATGGTGATGATTCTGGGAAGAGGAGCGCCTGGCACCAGAGCTGGCCGGTTAATCAATTGTTCAGTGATTCAGTCTACCAGTGGCGAAGCTTGGAACTAAAGCCAACAGGGGGGGCAATCATTAATGAAGAAGGCTAACATTTAACATTTATCAAGGGAAATGGCTGCAACTAATGGAGTTTAAGGGGTGGCCGGGCCCCTATTGGCCTGTGTGAAGCTCTGCCACTGCAGTCTACTCATCCATTTTCTTAACAGTCGTCTACTTATCCATTGGCTTCCCCAGCATCCAATGAATTTGGGCAAAATGGACATGGGTACAATTGGGGAGGGTGGGGAACGGGGATCAGCCAGGTAGGTTTGGGCTTGATCAAGCTTGGATTTGTCCAAACCCTACCCAACGACAGGTCTACCCAAATCTAGGGTTCGTAATGGTCACCACCGATCAAACGAAGGAATAGCTGAAACAAACACCGTACACGGCGCTCCAGAGAGGGAATCGAGGGCGTTACCTTGCCGCCGAAGAGGAAGATACCGGCGAGGCCGGCGGTGGCGACACTGCCCCAGATTACAACCGTCGACGAGAGCAGCGACCAGTTGCGGTAGATCATCTTCGCCCTCCTCCAATCTCTCTCTTCCGACCCTTGGCCTCGCCTCGCTACGGCGCGTGCAGGTGTGGCGGCCCTCCTCGATGGAGCTGGTCAGCCGGATGGATGGAGAAGAAGAGAAGCAGAGAGGAGGCAGGTCAACCAAGGAAAGAGCCATGTGGCCCAAAGTTATGCAGGGCCCAAACGTATGAGGCCCATCATTACAGCCCATGATATCCGTGGGCCGGCCTGTCTTCATCAACAGGTTCTGATGTCTCAAACCGGACAACTGGATGCCCATGCTACGGCGGCGGGCGGTGAGCCGGTGACGGCTCCGCGCCTCTCCAAGGTACACCGCCGGCGAGCGAACGCCGTCGACGGATCGAAGGCTAGGGCCATGAAGACATTATTACCTGCGCATTAACTGCCTCGTTGTAGGTTTGTAGTTGTAGCCAGCGACACTCAACTTACCTGCGCATTTGGGTGGAATCATGGTTGTCAAAATCTCGATTCTATGTCTGATTTTACTTCTCTAAGTGATCAGAGTTTGAGATTCTAATTCTTTGATACTAGTATGTTTCTGTTATTTTTATGTCTAAGATTTAATGATTCCAAATTTATATAAAGAACTCTTATTCGACTTTGAATCTACTGTTTTAACAACCTTGGTTACAACCAAACTAGCTATGAGTCGTTCATTCAATTGTCTGTTCAAAGGTACGGCGTTGAGAAGTAGGGTATATATCAATGGTGTAGGAATATTGGTTTGACTAATAATCCTTGGCAAGCGATTAGTGACAGAGACGACGTTCAATAAGCCTTAATTCGGTTGAAATTTCCTTGATATTTCTGTAATGCTTTGTAGAATATGTCGACCCTTGAGTATTTTCAAAACTTTATAAGCACTTATTATCATGATTTGCATATCCATACAATTAGTGTGAAGTCATGAAACACTCTAAAAATAAAAATATGCTCAAGCATTGTCTAGTGGTTTTTTAATAGGTTCAGGTCGAATGCACTGAAATTCCTAAATATTGGCCAAAATTTCGGTGATATTTTAAACCTTATCTAGGAGCGTGAGGGCTCTGTTCTCGCTGATTTACTGTGAAAGAAAAATATTATACCATTCAAGCAAACCGGGCCATCATCAGAAAAGGAGAGCCTGTCGCCACCACCTCAGTGGAGTTGGACTGTTGGAGGTATGCAGTCACAGCGTCGATAATAATACTGTATGTTCCTTAGTCTCACCTCAAACCCAGCGACCTGTGCTGTGTACATGCAAGCAGTGACCGAATTTTTTACTTTTTAGCCCTTTTTTGAAAGTTTCTCACAAATAGACCCCTGGCGGAAAGAATTCAGAAAATGGACCCTAGCTCGGCGCCACCGATGCTGGCGCCGAGCTCGGCGCCATCGTCCCTGGCGCCGAGCCCCTGGGCTGGGGCAAACTTACATGGAAGGAAGCTCGGCGCCAGTCACTCTGGCGCCGAGCTCGGCGCCGTAGATGCTGGCGCCGAGCTCGGCGCCGTTGACGCTGGCGCCGAGCATGCAGTACGACGTGCGTGAATAGCAAAGTACGACATGCGTGATTTTACAGCAGAGGTCAGAGGGCCAGATTACGCCAGAGGGGGAGAAAGGAAAGAAGAATCCGCTGGATCAGGGACATGCAGCCGAGCGGGCAGGGCCAAGCCTTGCCGTCCGTGTGCGTCCCAGACGGGTAGGGCTGAATACCAGACCAGTCTGTCGATGGATCGATTGATGCGCGAGCAGAAGTGAAATTTTTGTATTTTGGTCCCTTTTGAAAACATTTTAACCTAGCATGTTGCTTGTGCCGGGAAACCATTCAGAGCGGTAGAGACGATGCTACCGGAGGTAGTGCATGCCCGCTGCCTAGTCTGTTGCGGCAAGCCAAGGTAACGTCTCGGCGCTATAGGTCATGGCGCCGACCACTAAATTTAACCTAACACCCTAGTTTTACCATGACTTGGACATTGTTAAATTCTAAGTTGTCCATGAGATGGTAAATTTACCATGAGATGGACATGCTGAAATTTGTGGGACAGACATATGCAAAAATGGCTAACTCTAGAGTTCTACCATGACTTGGACATTGACAAATTTAAAATTTTACCATGACTTGGATATTGAGAAATGTGACTAACTCTAGAGTTTTACACTGACTTGATATTTGAGCACTTAAAACAACATAGAAATACTTAGGATAAAAATGATCTAGGGTTCATGTTGATGAACGAGCCTAAAATTGTTTCTAAGTGTTGGATCAATAGTTAACACCCTTTTTCATGATGCAGTTTTGACCATAGTAAAACTATAGTTTTTTTAGATATAAAATTTGACCTTTAATAGAAGTTGTAGTTTGAGTTGAGTACAACAAACTTTGTTTTTGGACCTAAACCTAAATCAGTTTTTAACATGGCCAAATAGTGACCACAAGTTTGAATACAGTGCTATGTTATAGCAGTGAATTGACATGTTTGCGATATTTTATCTTCCAAATTTGTATAGCAACTCAATTTAATACCTTACTACGAGTTTGAGTACTCTCTGAGGATATGACAACAAAACAAGTCTCGTCAAGTTTGGACTTAGCCACGGTAAAAAATCAGACCATCTCGTGGTAAATATACATATGTCCATCTCATGGTAAAATCATAGATTTAGACAGATTGTAACATATCCAAGTCACAATAAAATTCAAATTACATATCCATGGTAATTCTAGTCTCTAAGTCATAGCAAAAATTCAGACTTAGCCATTTTTGCATATGTCTGTCCCACGGTAAAAATAAAATTTGACAATGTCCAAGTCATGGTAAAAATCCAGGCTTAACAAATTTCAGCATGTCCATCTCATGGTAAATTTAGGGACTTAGCCAAAATTTTATATATCCATCTCACGGTAAAACTAGGGTGTTAGCCAAAATTTTATATATCCATTTTAGCATGCTCGGCGCCAGCGTCAACGGCGCCGAGCTCGGCGCCAAAGTTACTGGCGCCGAGCTTCCTTCCATGTAAGTTTGCCCTAGCCCAGGGGCTCGGCGCCAGGGACGATGGCGCCGAGCTCGGCGCCAGCATCGGTGGCGCTGAGCTAGGGTCTATTTTCTGAATTCTTTCCGCTAGGGGTCTATTTGTGAGAAACTTTCAAAAAAAAGGGCTAAAAAGTAAAAAATTCGGAAGCAGTGACGGTAGGTTGACTTGTGTCCAACGAATAAAGCTTCATTTGTTTTTCTTGCTTTTCTTCTCTCTTGCTCTATCGTCCTAAGGCCAGCCTCACGCGCCATGTCTGCCCAATGCCTCTGGCTCACACAGATTGATGGCTCCGCAGAGCGTCAGAGGTACCAGAAGAACCGAGTGCCCAATCTGACAAAAGTGTGAAGCCATGGCTCTGCAGGCGCTGTGGAAGTGCTCCGTGTTACCTTGTCACGCGTTTTTGTAGAAGATGAGTGAGGGTGTTCTGACAAAGTAAAAGCTGCCTTTTGGTTTTGAGTGTTGGCCTAAGGTACGATTAAGATAGCCTTATATGTTCTCTATCTACATCGCATGTTGCTTTAGAGCGTCCGCAGTGTGCTCATTTGCCTTGGTTCTGTAACAGGACGATCTGGTCCTATACATTGCGCACGTCGCTTCTATACTCTGAAACAAAGAATCAGCTCCTATAGATCGAACCGGCTCCGATCAAATAAAATATATTATTCTCTCTCCCAATCTTATCTACTCCCTCTCAGACATTGCAACTTTTTTCTTGTTGTAGGTCCACACCTCAATGATGATGCCGTTCCTATACATTGTGACATTTTGAACAAAGTAAGCATGCTTCTATATAGAACCAAGGGTGCTCCTATACACTGCTGGTGCCCTTATGGTGAAGCATATGAAATTATATGCCTGCGTTGCGTTGGACCTGCTCTAACAAAGTGCCCCTCGTTCTCCTTGCTGACTTCACCATCTGTAAAAAGAACTGCTCTCTCCGTCCAGAAAAAACGTAATTCTAGCTTTGAATCTGAGACACAGTGCCTACCGTGCGCAGGCAGTATTTTTTACACGTTCGGTAGCACACAGATGCTCACATGGTGGCGTGCGCAGCAGTGCCAACCCAAGCGACCAAAACTGTACTACTAGCTCTGTTGCGTTGTTTTTTTCTCCGAGCTGGTGGTGAAAACTGAAACGGCAGGAGGCACCGACAAAATGGTGGGCAGAGGAGGCGCGGAGCCCGACGGCCGACGCCTCGTGCCCGTGTCCATCCCCAACCCGCCACATCACTGGTTTGGGTACATAGGCTTCGGCTCCACAGTCGGCAGTCGGCAGTCGGCATGCATGGGCTTCGGCTTTTTTCCCCCCAAAACGGGCAAAACCACGTGCGGCCCGCCGGTTCCCCAGCCCCTCCGCCAATCGTTTGTCGTCCCGATGCGGCAGCGGCGCTCCGGCCTAGTATAAATCCACGGCCTCCCTTGCCTCTTCGTGCAACCCCTCGTGCTCTAGCAATTCTCTCTCCCTGAGTCATCGCTGCTCATCACACTTCCCGCCCGGCGATCGCCTGTTTCCTTCCGATCGCCACGAACAGGATAAGATACACCATGTCGTCGACCGTGAGCCATGCGTCCCTCGACCAAAAACTTGCCCTCGCCAAGCGCTGCTCCCGAGGTACATACACACATACTCCAACATGAACATTGCTCCCGGTTAGGGATTTAACTTCGCTACAAAAACTCAGCCCCTAAAACTTCGGAGTTAGAACTGTGGTTTCTATAACAAAATTTACTTGCTAGAAAAAGAAATAAAGCAAAGATGGAAATTTGACTTCGTCAGAAAGATTCCGTCTTCGCTAAGGAGATCTCGTCTTCGCTGGAAGGAAGAAGAAGGCAAGATTAGACGAAGCCAAGAATTTGACTTCGCCTAAACATTCCGGAAGAAGAAGAAAGCCAAGGATGAAATCGACTAAGTCTTGAAGACGAAGACATCAGTAAATTGATGTGCAAAAGTTGAAGAATGAAGACTCAAAAGGAGAAAAAGACCACTTTGCCCTTGTAGTTGAAAAGGGTTGTAACCATTTGAGTTAGGGGCAAAATAGTCATTTTATGTAAAGTACGAAGACTAGAGCACCTATAAATACCACCTCTGACATGTACAGTACGATCAAGAAATGAATACAACTTTGCTTTGTGTTCAGATTTTGATGCTTGTGTGATTTCTTTACCCAACATCTGGCGTCCACCGTTTGTGTATGCTCGAAGACTCCCACAACCACACGAAGATAATGGGCAGACCGAACAAGAAAGTTATCAATGGGGTAATCGAAGATGACCCACCAGTTGGCGATAATACAAGTCTTGAAAATGATCCACCTCATGATCAAAACTCCTCAAAGACAAGTGGATTTATTTTTTGTCCCATATTTTTCTATTATATTTCTTTTTTTTTACTGGGAATCGCAATTTTAGCAAAGCTGAAGAGGAAAGACTAAAAGAGCTAGAAGAACAAGTGTTGAGCAAGCAAAAAGAACTCAAAGAATGTCACACAAGGTCAAGAGAAAAGTCTCTCAAACAAAGAATAGAAGAAGTCGAAGCCACCCTTCGCGAACTAAATGAACAGCTTCAAAGCGCAAGTCACGAAGTGATACATTTGGAAGAACCAAATTCAGCAACCAAAGCCTCTCAAGAGAAGAATTCCCAAAAGTCATTCATATCAATTGACATAAGCTCTCCCTTGTCAATAAATTTGCAGCTAGCACAATGCCCCGTAGGATACAAATTTAACATGATACCAACATTTGATGGACAATCTGACCCAAGGCAATTTCTGATGAGTTTTGAAGCCACAGAAATTTCTGGAGGCGGCGATGAAACTACATTAGCAAAATCTCTTGTCATGGCAGTTAAAGGACTAGCACAACAATGGTACTCTTCGCTAAAAGCAAAATCAATACATTCATGGGATCAACTTAAAGTAAATTTGCTCGTTGACTTCCAAGGATTCCAGCTAGCTGGCCTCACAGACATAGATCTTTTCAATTGCAAACAGCAAATCAAAGAACCCCTGAGCCAATATTTCAAGAGATTCATCCAAATCGAGGCACAAATCCCAAATATACCAGACAAAGTGGTAATAATAGCCACAATCAAAGGGCTTCGTGTAGGCCAATGTGCTTCTCATCTTGCTTGAGAAAAACCAAGTACAGTCGCTAAGCTTTACCAAGTCATTCAAAAATATTGCAAATCATATGATGATTACAGAAAAAAAAAGAATTGAGGAAGAAAACAAATTCAGGGTTCAAATCAAACAAGGCAACAATAACTTCCACCCTCCAAGACCAAACAACTATGAGCGAAGACCATTTACACCGCACAACCAAGTCAATCAAATCGAGAATGACAACAATTCAACAGCTAAAAGTGATTATGCTCAACAAAGCCAATACAACCAGCGAAGTCAATTCAATGAGAGAACATTTGAAAGAGTAGGCTTCGGAACAAGAGGAAGAGGAGGAAGAGGAAGAGCGTCTTCAAAACATGAAGATATGTACTGCATTATCCATGGCAAAGGCGCTGGACATACATCCAAGATGTGCCCCAAAGTAAAGAAAAGCATTAAAGAAGCCCAAGAAGAGAACAGGGCACCAAGCCAATCCAAAGTTGTGAATCATGTGAGGCAAGAACAGCAAAGTTCCCATCAAACTTATTACCCGATGCATTATAGACATGCCCAAGCACTACTTCCAGGGCCACCTCCCGCATACAGCTATGACCTCTAGCAATATACCATCCCATGCAAAATCAATGGAGGCAAAATCAACCTCAACAATCCAATGTCCAATCAACACAACCAGAAGCTTCAGTTGCAAATAACAACCCTCAAAACAGTCAAGCCAAGCAAGACAACAATTCTCCATCAGCTTCAGTAGTAAACAACGATGCAATCATCCCAAGCAGAGGAAGAATATTGACAATCACGGGAGGAAATACCATGGAACATGAAAATAATAGTCAAAGAAGAAACTACTTTCAAAGAGTAAATTCAATTTCAATGGAAGGCCCATACAAGAAAATAAGATGGTCCCATTTACCAATCACATTTTTAGAATAAGACCATTGTTGACACATGTGGTGGCACACAGAGACAAAATCCGCAAGCATAGGGTATCGAAGTAGTTTTCACCCAGAGTATTATCGAGTATCATATCCATGGGGAAACGTGTGTGTGTTGTCTAACAACTAGTTTATCCAGGGATAGCAATCAAGGTTTAAGGTATGAGTAGAGAGGATTTCTATGGTTATAACCCTATGCAAAGCAAGGCTTATGATTCTAGTGTTCACTTTGGGATGCCGCATAAACGATAAAGCACCGCTAATAGATAACTCTACCGACGCGACTACGGTCCTACTAATTTAAGAACCTGCTCAATTTGGCGTGGACTACAAAGGATAGACAGGGCTATCACCTCCCGCTACTACCACACAACCAAGAAGCAGGGAACAAACACAGGTAGCCGATAGACTAAGCACCACACTTATGCTAACGATTACTACTCTAATCTAGATATCTAGCAAGGACTAGAGCACTCAAAAGAACTATGAACCCGTTAACAAAAGAGCACAAAACTTACTTTAAACAGAAATCAATTACCAGAGGTATCTCAGATGCAGACATGGAGAAGCCTAGATCTGCCAAAGTACAAGCCATAGAGGTAGCACCGACAGGCCGGTACCTCCTCCCAACAGCGAGGCTCCCAAAGATAGTGGCGACCACTTTGTCATGGTCCTAGAAGGCATTGTTGTTGTCCCCGGGTGGTCGGTGGCCTCTGGCTCTGTCATTATTGTCATCGTCTGGCTTTTTGACCTGGAACTCCTTAGCCAAGCCGAGGCAGTCCTTCATCTTGTGCTTCCTATTCATATGGAGAGGGCACGGGCCTTCGAGGATCTTTTTGTACTGCTCATCATAGTTGCGCTTGGCGTAAGGTTCGTCTATGGCGGCGACGATGTGGTCTGGTCGGCGACGGGGATATTGACTAGATTTAGACCCTTCTGGCCAATCATGGCCATTGTCCCAATGGTGATTGCGGTCATCGTTGTGGCGGTCGTCGGGGCGTCGGTCGTCAGGATGCTCATCGCTGCGGCAAGCTGGGCGGTGAGTGCCCGCATCCTCGTTGAAGCGCACTTTGGCCTCCTTGGCGTCAGCATACTGATCGGCAGTCGTAATCATCTCGCCAATCCCCTTTGGCGGCTTGCGATTGAACTTGAAGCAGAGGTCGTGGTGATGGAGTCCTCGAATGAAGGCGGTGATGACCTCTGCTTCCGTGATGTTGGGAATAGAATTCCTCATCTCGGAGAAGCGTCTAATGTAGCTACGGAGGAGCTCGGACGATTTCTGGTAGATGCGATTCAGATCATGCTTGGTGCCCGGCCGAGTACACGTAGCCATGTAGTTGTCGGTGAAGACCTTCTTTAGCTCTTCCTAGGATTCGATGGAGTCTGAGGCGAGGCTTGTGAACCAGTTCATCGTAGTTGGCGTGAGCATCATGGGAAGATAGTTCGCCATGACACTGGTATCTCCCCCGGTGGCGCGCACAGTAGTGGCATAAGCTTGTAGCCACTGTGTGGGGTTCATCTGTCCCTCGTTGGGCTCAACCCCTGTGATTTTGAAACCATGGGGCCACTAGAGTATTCGGAGTGCCCTTGTGAATGCACGGGGCCCTTCAGGATTGTCACCATCATGATCTGCGGCATTGCCGGCGTTGAGTGGCTGGAGGGCTGAGTCCGGGTTACCGAATTCTTGCTCGTACTCTTGACATCGGCGTACTTCTTCTTCATGGCGAGAGAAATGACGCCCGTTGATATGACGTCACACGTCTCAGAGATTGTTTATGTGCGCACGGACATCTTGGTCGACTTCTTGGTCGTGTTGGTGAGGGTAGTCGATGCGGTTCCCCCTAGCTCCCCCTGGAGGGGTTGTCCATCATTGCGGTGCTGGTCAGCGAAACGACTTCGGCTGGGGTGGCGATTGGATCTTGGCGCGGTGGATCGACGAATCGAGCTCGTCGAGTAGGAAGGTCTCTGATCCTGGCGGATCTCGTTGACCTAGCAGAGTGCAACTTTGAGCATTATGGTGACCTTGGCGACCTCTGGTGTTTGCTCGAGCCGGGTGAGCTCATTAGCTGCCATGGCCAAGTTGGCGCTTGGGGTCTTCTAGACATCGTGGCTGTCAACATGGACAAATTTGTCATTGAGGTTGCGTTGGAGTGGGCGTGGCCTCCCTTGCGAGTCGAGTTGTTCGTTGCGAGCAGCCTCGGCTAGCACAATGGCGGCCTCATTTGCTCAGCGCTATGCACGGTTGGTGTTCCTGTTGACATGAGCGGCGTGGTCCTCATCGGTTTCCCCATCCCGTGGGGGGCTGTCGATGCTGACGTTGAAAATTCTGCCTCCTCGGAAGGGTGGGAAAGGAGGTTGTATGTCAGTGGTTTCGGCGACAGTCTCCGTAGAGCCCTGGGACTCAGAGTCTAGATTTTCCTCCAGGATGGTTTGGAGGGATGCTTTGGGGCATCGGCCGATGTGCAGCATGGTGACAGTGGGCGGGAGCTGGTCAGCGATCTGGTCGGCGAGAGGATAGATGTCTCCTGCCTGGTCGGCAAATTTGCCCCTCAGGGCATCTTGATAGGTGGCGACGACACTGGTGAGCCCAAAGGGTAGGGCCATAACCCCTGGAGTTTCCTGATCAGCATCCGATAGATCTGAATCAGAGTGGTCAGAGCCGATTCTACAATGGAGAGGCAGTCGGTGAGTTTCTAGCCAACCTGATTGATGGATGCGATCAAATCATCATTGTTGATCTGCCTCCTCGAGTAGCGGGGGAGCGAGCGGTGGATTGTTGATGAAGACGACCTCGGAGGTGGTTCCAAGATCGGATCTGCAGTCACAGGTGTTGGGGTGGTCGGCGTAGAATCAATCTGCACTGGCTTGATGAGCTCTCCGTCTCCATCAGCGTTGATGACCTAGTAGATCGATCCAACCATAAAGATCTGACCGGGCTGTGGGAGGGACGAAGAGCCTACAAAACATACCATCTTGTTCGACATGGAAATAGCACGCACACTCCTACCTGGCATACCAACTGTCGATAGAATATCATCCACAGTCCTCCGAGGGGTATCCCACGAAGGTAGATTGATCGACAGAAATGCACGTAATTAAGAACAAGAAGGCAACAGAGACACAAGAGTTAGACAGGTTCAGGCCATCAGCACTACGTAATACCCTACTCTTGTGGTCTGTTAGATTGTATTGGCTATGATATGATGTTGCGTGTGTTTTGAGGGGTCCCTGCCCACCTTATATAGTTTAGGAGGCAGGGTTACAAGTCGATTAAATTTAGGAGATAACCTGAAAGTAATAACAGATTACAGGAATCATGGGATCGAACGTATCCTAATAGATCTCGTAGTATCTTTAGGATATCTTTTCGGTGTCTTGCGGGGTTCGCTGAGCAGCGTCGTGCTCCGCAAGGCTTCGTCTTGTGGGCTAGACCACCCCTGGGGGCATAGCCCATGTAGTCTGTCGTGGGTATCCAGGGTCGTACCCCCACAGCGGCCTAATCATGCGGGCCACATCCGGTGGTAAGCAATATTTTCTTCTACTGGTTGATGACAAGAGCAGGTACATGTGGATGGCGCTGCTCGCTGCCAAGAGCGACACCCTCGCCATAGTCAAGAAATTCTAGGCAAAGGTGGAGGTGGAGATAGGCCAGCGTATGTGTGTTCTGCGCACTGACAATGGGGGTGAGTTCACCTCTATTGCGTTCGAGGAGTACTGTGCCGAGCATGGCGTCGAGCGGCAGCACACAGCACCGTACACGCTGTAGCAGAATGGCATCGTTGAGCGAACGAAACAAACTGTCATCACCATGGCACGTAGTCTGCTGAAGAGCCGGAACATGTCAGCGATGTTCTAGGGCGAGGGGGTAGCCACCGCCATCTTCCTGCTGAACCGGGCACCCACCAAGGGCGTCGACGACATGACGCGTATGAGGCTTGGCATGGTCATAGGTCAGATGTCAGCTTCTTGCGCACATTCGGGTGCATGGCGTACGTCAAGGTGACGAAGCCACACATGAAGAAGCTTGACGACCGTGGCACTCCAGTTGTCTTCATCGGCTACGAGTCAGGTGCCAAGGCATGGCGCTTCTACGACCTAGTGACTCATCACGCCATTGTGTCCAAGGACGCGGTCTTCGACGAGCCGACGTCCTAGAGCTAGAAGGACGAAGGCAAGGACTTGGATGTCACTGTGGACCTCGTTGTGGAGTACCACGTGATGGAGCTGGGCACTGGGCGCGCTGACGTTGACACCACTATAGGCGTACTAGAGCCCCTAGCGACACCAGCCCCTGCTGTGAGCCCCGGCACACCCGTGGCGGGCACACAGGTGATGTCACCCGCTGCACCGACTCCTCCTCCTGTTACTCTAGCATCGGCAACAACTTGGCTGTCCCAGCTCGAGTTCGTCTCACCACCTCCGAACATGGAGGAGTACTTGGACGCTAGTAATGATGATGACGTCGAGTTGAGGTACCGCACCATCGACAACAACCTCAGAGCGGCATCACCGCCTGGCCTCATTGCACGTCAGGTAGCTGCTGAGCTCTATTTGTAGATCAAGGAGCACAAGGTTCTACCTCTAATGCCACGCCACATGATTACAACACCACTAATTTGGTTGTCATATGTGGATCGTATTGTAACCTTTCCATAAAAAGGTTGCAATATGTGCCTATAATGCAACAGACTAAATATGTTGCAATATGTGTGGTTTGTCGTTGCAACAGGCATGTGCTACTGCAACCATTTAAAAATTGTGTTGCAATCAGTTGGCATTATTGCCATGGCACTTTTGAGTTGCAATAGTATTAATTTTTGTTGCAATTACTTGGTGTTATTGCAACTATATTGGATTTGGTTGCTTTTGCTTGTAACTATTGCCATGGTTGTTATGGGTTGCAATAATGTTCCATGGTGTTGTAATTGCTAGGGTGATTATTGCAACAAGAATTCTGAATGGATGCAATAGCATGTTCCTATTGCCACAGTTTTCTGGGGTTGTAATAATCTTTTATGGCGTTGCATTTGTTAACTACTTATTGTAACTACAATCCTAAATGGACGCAATATCATGTTAATATTGCCATCATTTTTTGTGTTGCTAAAGACTACCCCTCATGCAACGGTCTAAAAGTGTTGCAATATATCAAAAATGGTTGCAATAGACAAAATGCTCCATGCATTAGACTACCCCTGATGCAACGGCCTAAAAGTGTTGCAATATACCAAAAATGGTTGTAATAGATAAAATGTTCCACGCATTTCTGAATAATATACCAAAAAAGTGGGGGTGAGGAGGATTCAAACCCTCGACCTGCCACTAAAGATGAGCATGTCTTACCACCACATCATGGTTGTGTTTGTGATTTTTTCTGGCATGTTTCCTTATACATGTTTGGTCCAATCATTTGAAATTCAAAACCAAAAAATATGGGCTAGGCTGCACGCTTGCGCTTGGTCTGAGCAGGCCTGCTGGCGCCAACTGCAAGCTGGAGCCCATCTGCCAAGGGAATTGACATGAAAAGGGCAAAAAAAAAAGATGCCGGCCAAGGGAATTGAACCCAAGACCTCGAACTAAATCCAAGCGCATCGTACCACCACACCACTTCATTGTTTGTGACTTGCTTCGGCATACATTGTTATTAACATGTTAGTGAGAGAATAGAGAAATTAAATCAGAAAAAAATATTCCTTAGTTGAGACTCAAACCCAAGACCTCGATAAGGAACCAAGTCTAACCACCAGGCTACAACAAGTCTTTGTGCCAAGTTGGGGGAATTTTCTTCCAAGTACTAATTCCGTCTAGTTAGATGAACTGATTTGGAATGAAGAACACATGAATAGTTGGTATTTCTATTCTTAATAGTTGGTATTTCTAAAACTTTTTTAACAAGCAATAGCCTACGTATATGTTGTTGTGTAGGAGTTTCAAAAAAATTAGAACTCATTTGATATTTTCTATCTTTTAAATAAATTTATGTATGCTTACCGAAAGTAATTCCAAATTGAACTGTGCGTACCTTCAATAGAAGTCAAAAAAAATTACAAAGAATATATTTAGTCATACATTCCACTCTATCCCATATCCCAGAGTTGTTAGGGAAAACATTTGTTTGCTAGGGATAATTCATCCTTCTATTCCTAAATTAAGATCACATAATTGTAATAATTCTAAATTTTGTCAGAAAATTCTACAATTTTGCATGGTAACATGTTTTTGTTATCTAATCATCATATAAAAAACTTAAATGATTTTAACAAGGTGGCAATAGACATTATTCACAAATTGATACATCTCTCACATAGTTATAAATGATTAATATGAAAGATGTACGCAATTGTGAACAATGTATACTGCCATTTTTGTCGGATGGAGAAATTACCAATACAAGAGTTGTAGATCACGTTGGGTTGTACAACTTTGTTGTTGACGACTTTTTTATTTGAAATCATTAACTGTCCCAAAAATATGTTTGAAGCTCTCATATTTTGAAATTCAAATTTTGAATTATTCAAACAAAGTCGGATAAAGAAATGACTAAAATAAAAGTTGTAGATCTTTATGATTTCTACAACTTTGTTGTTGATAACGTTTTCATTTGAAATCATTTACTATCCCAAAATTCTATTTGAATTCTTATATTTTAAAAATCAAAATTTTGAATTATTGAAACAAAGTCGGATGGAGAAAGGACCAAAACCGAAATTGTAGATCTCAGTGGGTTCTACAACTTTGTTTTTGATGACTTTTCCATTAGAAATTATCTACTATTTCAATAGTGTAGAAGTTCATAAAAATTCTAGAAGGAAAAAAAGAAAAAGAACGAACACGTGATGACATGCGTGGCAAGCGATTCGGTCTTCGTCGCTGACCACGGGGCCCACCGTACCGACGTGGAGGCATAGGACTGGCCAGACCACGTCACCAGCCCCACGGCCTGCGCCGCTCATCGCACCATTTCATTCACACCTGCACGGAAGCAAATACTGGCTGCGCGGGAATCCAGCCAGTGGGACCTGCTCTGATGCAACAGCCTAAAAGTGTTGCAATGTACCAAAAAATGGTTGCAATAGATAAAATACTCCACGCAGTAGACTACCCCTGATGCAACGGCCTAAAAGTGTTGCAATATATCAAAAATGGTTGCAATAGACAAAAAAATATATTCTATTAAAAAAATGCTCCAATGAGGATTTGAACCTTGGAACTAAAGTACAAGCAAACCCTCATCTACCACTGGGGTACTGAGGTGTGTTCGACATTAAGCAGCCGTTATATTACCATCTGGCCGTCGTCACCACGCCCGACGCGCCTCGACGCCGCCATGCCGCACCAACAGCTCGCCGCCAGCGCCTAACCACACCGTCCACGTGCATCGCCGCTCGAGCACGCTACCGCCTGCATTTTTTGAATCTTATTGGAGGTACACATAGTTCAACTTGGAATTACTTTCGATAAGCGTGTAGAAATTCATTTAAATGATAGAAAATACTAAATCTGTTAAAAATTCTTGAAACTCCTACATGACAACTTAAATGTTGTCTATTACATGTAAAAATGTAATTAGGGGTATATAAAATAATTATTTTGCAAGTTACTTCACAAGGGTGTATTAATTAGTTAGTTAAAAATAGAAAAATATTTTTTTTGCACAACAAGTGGCAATGTAAATCCACAAATATCAACAGCATGGTAAAGGTAAGGTTGTGTCCAATTTTGAGGTGCGTACGAGTTCGAACATATTACGAGGTATTCAAATCTCAAAGTTTGACTTGACTTGTATGAAGCAATGTGAGAGGTCTATCCATTTTGTGAACAACGTACACTCTAATTTTTGTAAAATCTTACGAAACTTTTATGTCAAGCTTATACGTCAATAAATTGATTGTATGGCAATTTTCAGATTTTTTGAAGAAGTTTTAGATATTATTACCATTATTTTATAATAAGGTTGCAACTAGAAGTTTGAATTATCCCTAGCAAAAATTTAAACATATCATCTATTTTCAATATATGAGCTATAATAGAACATAGATACTTAAAATATATTTTTAAGAATTTTTTAAATATTATTTGAGATACATGTAGTTCAAATTGTAATTACTTTCAATAAACCTACAAAAAAATCATTTAAACTTATATGAGTTAGAAATTTATTGAAACTTCTACAAGGCAACTTATATGTAGTCTATTGTATATAAAAAATGTACTGGTGTATAATAGATAATTAATTTTGTGTGTTACTTCACAATGGTGCAATAAAATGAAAAAAGAAAAAGAAAAACATTAAGCAGAGAAAGAATGAACCAAGCCCATTTTAGCCCAAATGGTCCAACTATTTCTGGCCATCTATCGCCGATCCAGTGGTTCTGATCGCACCCTCATGGTATAAATCGCGTTCATTTGTGATACTTGCATTGTAGTTTTCCGGATGAGCACATCTATGTCACTTATTCCGAATTAGTGTCCCCTAGATAGCCATTGTCAACATCAAGCTCAAAACATAGCATGTAACTTGCACTGTCAATGTTGAAATATAAAGCGATTCCATCCAAATGAAAATTTCTCCCATCATAGGTCTGGCAAAAGAAAATTCAAAATTAAGAGTACATGGTAAAGTTAAACCATGTATACAAACCATGATATTTAATTACATTTCATACAATGTGGAAAGTTCATGGATATAATACATTTCATTAAATTCAAATTCTCAACAAAATTAAAATTTTGCTCCTGCTTGGAAATTTTGCTCCTCATAAGAATTTTTTTAATTTAAATGTATTTCTGTTTAAACAATAAACATGTTGATTGATTTTGTTAAACGGGCTGAAATATCCTATCCTGAGACGTTTCTTCTAAGGCCCAGCTCCTCATAACCGTTCATCTATAAATCGACGATCAAGATCTCAACTAGCATAAAATAGATCTATAAAACCGTTCTAAGGCCCACCTCCTCCACGTTTCAACCCTACCTATCCATCCCCTGGCCGCACCCCTCACGGCGCCACCAGTGCCCCCTGCCCACCGCCCGTGCTCCCTCACTCGTGGGCGCGCTCGCGCGAGCCGCCGGCCGCCCATCGTCGCGGCGCCGCCAGCCCCCCCCGCCAGCCACCCTTCCCCCGCGCGCGCCGCCGGCCGCCCATCGTCGTGGCGCCGCCAGCCCCTTCATCGGCCACCCTCGCCCCCGCGCGCGCCTTCCTCTCCGGAGATTCGCCGCCACTCCGGACCCGTCGTCATCTTATGGTCCTGCCTGGCGCATCATCGGATCCGAGAGATTCTTCCATCCCCTCCGAGCTATTTCAGATCCATGTGAAAAATGGTATCGTCTGATTCTGTGCGTAGTAGGGGTTCCATTGTGCCAGTGATTAACTAAGTTTGCAGTGGTAAGTTTCTGAAAGCTTTAATTCAGAGACTACAAGGTCTGCTTGCTAGCTGTTCCTATCAAGTTTTCTCTACCATATCATCGATCCTATGTCCATCACATTTATGCATTCTATCTAGTATGTTGTTTGTATTATTTTGCCTAATTGAATTCCTGCTATATCTGAGTGATGCCATTAATTCTTTTTCCTCTGCATGCTGCTCTATAGGGAAGGTGGTCTTAACTGGAATGGTAGTACTGACAGAGTGTGCCGGTAACTGAGTACCCTGATGAGGTTTGGATTGGGGAGAACCCCTTTAAGCCTGGTAGTGGTATGTTCTGTTGGACCAGCAACCCCAAGTGTTTTCATCTCCCTGAGTTAGATGACTACCCGTGCATAGTCCCTACAAGAGGTGTGAGTACTTAATTTTGCATTTGTTTTTTCTGTATTTGCTTTTTGAAGTTTGTTCTAATCTTAAATATAGTGCCACGGCAGTGTACTATACAAAGAATTCGTGTCAGCTTGTATACTAAATTAGAATATTGTAGTCTCTACAAAATGTCAACACATTCTATAGAGGTGACACTATCTTAGTCTTTAAGTCCATGTGTGCATTTTGCTATTGAATCTGTGTCTATGTGTAAAGTCTGTTCAAGCAATATTCCTTTAAGTCATGTATTGCTTATCTCCTTTGGATAGCAGGATATGAAGTACTCTTAGCAACTATGAAACTCACGAGGAGTATGCCTAGTAATGGAATGTGTTGTCAAAGAAAATTATGGTGGGTGGGTGTGTTTATTACTGTGACTTCTAGTGTGGAATCTGAATTTTATTTTGATATATTTAATTACTAGTAACTTAGTATTTTCTTACACTACAACTTTTCTTAGTAATACATGCATTTGATAAGCTTGAAGTAACAGAACATGCACATACTTCAGATTTAGGGTTTGTCTTCTAAAATGAAATGGGGCATTCCTGAATTTTAATGCCATATTACTTTTTTAAAAAAAAACTTCACGGGAAGGAGCAGACCGCACCCCCGCTTTAAATTAAGGAGATGCAGGGCTCGAACCTAGGTCTCAAGACTAATGTCATATTACTTTTTTATAACAGTTTGCAATTAAGTGAAACTAACTAGTTTTCTTTTTCAAGTCACTTTGTCACTGATCCTAGTTTGCTGTTGTTGTCATAATCTAAAATGTTTTCATTTATTTGCAGATAAAACCTTGTTTTCTAACTTGCTTTCCACTTCCACCACCCCTTAGACAAGGTAATTTCTATTATGCATTTGGCTGCATATTAGCAAAAGGAATTATCCTTTGAAAGAAAAAGGCAGCAACACTGAAATAACTTTTTAAGAATGAGTTCCTTACTAGTTTGTATCAATCTTGAAGTCCAAGTTATTAGCCCAATAGATCACTTTCTCATTTCTCACTTGTTGACTTGTTGTCCTGCTCAGCATGTCAGTATTCAAAATTTCAACTAGGCCATATCATTTGACGACTTTGGTTTACTAATGGAATTTCTGTGGGGTTGGGTGTAACTTGACTGTCAGAAATTTCCTAATACCGTTATTTGACATTGCAGGAAACAAATGCTAACTTGGACGAGATAGTTGAGCTGGCAAAGCAGCTCCAGGTTAGTGTAATCTAAGTTGCTAGCACTTGGGCTGTATGAAAGTGTAGTGCATTTCTCTGTTTGCTCAATTTTCTGTTTCATCTGAACTAAATGTAGGATGAGACCAATATCAAGCCATTGTGGGGAACTGCACAACTCTTTTTGCATCCACGCTACATGCATGGAGCTGCTACTAGGTTGGTATCTTAGATTTTTTTTGTATTAGACAAAGTTATGGACTCAAAAGTGTGTTGTACAAAACTATAGTGGAGTGACTGTTATGGACTCAAGACGATTTTTTGTCATGCCTTTAGTGGTTATCTGCATTTGTGCTCTTATAATTCTCTTGAGATCAGTAATAATGTGCTGTTATGGTTTCTGCCTCACAGAATTTATCCCAGTAGCTAACTGTTATGGTTTCACTGCCTTTCTATTGGCATTGCTTTGAACTATTTGATGTAAGTCATCCTGACTTTTATTTCTTAGGTTGTTGAGGCAGTTCAAGGTGTGAAGATTATAAATGCCAAGGGAGAAGTGAAGTATCCAATCAAGGTCAGTCAATGATGTTTGGTTACAACACTACTCCACTAAATATATTCTATCATATGGATTTGTTATGTTGTGAATAAGACATCTCTAGGATATCCTTTTGATCAATTTACCTTTCCACTGCTTACGTACTCTGTAGTGCTACTTGTTGCCATATTATTGTCTGGACAATGTGCTCTACCAAAACATTCAATTAGGATGTTTGATGTTAACTATAGCATGAACTGCTTTGGACCACCTAGGTGGTCCTTCTGCCCATGCTGGGTCAAAGACCTTGATGATTGGTTGCTTAGTAGTGCATGGACAATAACTTTTAAACATGTATTATTGTTCTCTTTAATCTCCCAGGTTTGGTGTTAATTGTTCTTATTGTTGAGTTCTTTCATAAATTTAGCTTGTAACTATGGGTTTTATCTGATCTTCAGAGCATCAATATTTTGAAAGCTCATGGTAAAAGTGCCAAGGATAGTTACCTGCCATGTTATAAGGTTACTTGTACAAGATGCGCTTCAATAGTGTGGTATATCGTTTTCTAGGTAGCAGTGTAACATGTACAAGATGCTTAAAATTTTGTTCACAATATTGCTCATACAATGTAGAGATCATTGTATTTCTTTTATCCTCAAAGTCAATGTTTGTAGTTTGAGAACTGAAGAGTGTTTAATGTTGTCATGTGATAGTCCTTAGTATGGGGCCTAATTTTCCCTCCATCTATTGATTTGCAGGAAAACCAAGATAGCAGCCCGCCACAAACACAACTCGTAGCTACCACAGCGGAAGGTACAAGTACTGGTCGGAGCAAGATAGAGTTTGAGTGGAGCGCACAAGTGATGGGATGGTCAATGTCAAGTCAGCCTTTGCTACAATGCTAGACATAGTTCATTACATTTTGACGTGTTCAAACTAGCTAGTGTGTGTCGGATACCTTATGTGTTTCAGCTGTGCATGTGTTATCAACTAAGTTTGACATTGGATGGTTTCATTAATGAATTGTATGAACAAAGCATATTTTGGATTAATGGATGTCTAAATGCTTCTTTCATCATATATTGTTCGGCATGCAATTATTGTTTGAAGCAAATAAAGCGTTGCAATATGGACTATTGACATAATAATTTGGTGTTGCAATATATGATATAGCAACAAACAAACGATGTTGCAAAAAACATCATACCAACGGAATAGTGGGCGTGGCAATAGAATCTCCAAACAGTAGCAACACAATAGCAAGCGTGGCAATAGAGTGTCCAAGTATAGCAACCACTATTGATCATGGCAATAGAGAGGCAACCTCTAGCAACCAAATATTTATCGTGGCAATAGATGGTTGCACCTATAGCAACCACAATGTTTAGTGTGGCAATAGAGAGGCTACCTCTAGCAACCAAATATTTATCGTGGCAATAGAGAGTTTCACCTATAGCAACCATCGAGATAGCGTGGCAATAGAGGGTCCATCTATTGCAATGCTATTGATGTGTTGCAATAAGGTCTATTGCAACACCCATTGTCGTTGCTAATGCACCTATTGCCACGCTTTGGGTACGTGACAATAGGTATTTCTGGCAACACCGACCCACGATGGTTGCCTATACTATGGGTTGCAACATTACATGGCGTTGCAACAACACTCCTTGGTGTTGCAATAGGGGAAAATCTATTGCAACACCAAAATGAGTCGTTGGGCAAACTTTAGCCCACGGTTACTATGGCAACGTCTACCAACGAAAAAAAATGTTGCAATTTTGTCTATTGCAATCATTTTTAGTATATTGCAACACTTTTAGGCCGTTGCATCAGGGGTAAAACCTTGTAGTGGAGGAGCCAGCCACCTATGCCGAGGCTGAGAAGCATGAGCCCTGGCGTCGCACCATGATCGAGGAGATGGACTCCATCGAGAGCAACCAGACATGGCTGTCTGGTGCCTCTTCCACCCGGTCACCGGCCGATCGGGTTGAAGTGGGTGTACAAGGTGAAGAAGAACGCCGCTGGTGAGGTGATCAAGCACAAGGCGCGGCTTGTTGCGAAGGGGTACGTCCAGCAGCCAGGCGTGGACTTCGATGAGGTCTTTGCGCCCGTAGCTCACATCGAGTCAGTGCGGCTGCTGCTGGCACTCACCGCGCAGGAGGGGTGGCCGGTGCACCACATGGATGTCAAGTCCACGTTCCTCAACGGCGAGCTAGTCGAGGAGGTCTACGTCAGGTAGCCTCCCGACTTCATCATCGACGGCCATGAGGACAAGGTGCTACGCCTGGACAAGGCGCTCTACGGACTTTGTTAGGCACCACGTGCGTGGAATATCAAGCTCGATGAGACGCTGGTGGCACTTGGCTTCAGCCACAGCGCTAAGCTGTCTCAGGCGGCGTACGGCCGCAAGATTCTAGAGCGCGCGGCCATAGCGAGCTGCAATCCGTGCCATACTCCTATGGAGCCTCGCCTAAAGCTGTCGAAGGCAAGTACAGCTACGCTAGTGGACGCCACTGAGTATCGGAGCCTTGTCGGCTGCCTCTGGTACTTGGTGCATACTAGGCCGGACATCGCTTTTGCCGTTGGCTATGTCAGCAGTTTCATGGAGAATCCCACCATCGAGCACCTCAATGCGGTGAAGCGGATTCTACGCTACATCGCGGGCACGATCGACTACGGTTGCTACTACAAGCGTGGCGGCAAGGAGCTAAAGCTGCATGGGGTACAGCGACACCGACATGGGCGGCGACATTGATACAAGGAAGACCACTACTTGCGTGCTGTTCTTTCTTGGCTCCTGCCCCATGACTTGGCAGTCCTAGAAGCAAAAGGTCGTCGCGTTATCGTCCTGCGAAGCGGAGTACATTGCAGGGACGACGGTGGCCTGTCAAGGTATATGGCTGGCATAGTTGCTTGCAGAGCTGAAGAGCGAGCAACGCACAGCTTTCCTGTTGAAGATGGATAGCCAATCGGCTATAGCCCTCAGTAAGAATCTCATTTTCCATGACCGAAGTAAACACATAGATGTGAGATTCCATTTCATTCGGGGATGTGTTGGAGATGGGAAGATGGACATTGAGCACGTCCGCACTGAGGAGCAGATCGCCGACATTCTGACGAAGTCGCTCCCACAAGATCATTTCTGCGAACTGTGTATAAAGCTGGGCGTTGTCAAGATCGGCGAGGAACTTCAGGCTTAGGGGGTGAAATGTAAGCAGAGCATGTAATCCTGAGTTCCTGTTTATTTCCTTTTTACAGATGGCGTTGAGCTTGGCATGGAAATTCTCCTCCCACGTGCGTCCTTGTACGGTATACGTATGTGTACATGCACGTATGGTATGGTGGACGGCAAGATTAGCTTGCTTGTTCCTCAAGTATGCATCTTTGGATTTCCTTTCTTTTACTTTCCTGTTTTAGCGTCAATGATGTATCTACCCTACTAATGCACCATCTTTTCTTTCCTACGTCCACACAAGAAAACGACCCCCCGCTGAGATGTCCCCTCTAAGTCCACCCCAAAAAGTGTACCCAGGAAAACAACACATTTCAAACGAACAGTCCAGATGCACTCTAAGCCTTCTCTCTCCTTACTCATTACACAATCGAGGGCCTGGATTGAGTGTATCAAATCTCCTCATTCTCCCCCACACCCATGTCATGCAGGTGGAGGAGGCGCTGCTACTCCTGCCGCGGTCAGCGGAGGAGGCGAGTAGGCAGTGATGGCACCCAGTGTCTGCTGGCCGCTGCATGCCTACATGCTTTGACCGAGGAGGCGAGTGGCTCCAGCCTTCACGTTGCCAGCGAGGAGCAGATGGGGTCGCTGCTCGCTAGCATCGCGCGGCACTTCGTCTGGTGGCTCTGCGTCACGCAGCGTGGAGCAGCGCCAGAGCGAAGGACGAGGGATGTTGCGATGAGGAGGCTCAATGCCTGATAGGCTCTTCTCTATTGGGCCATTGGCATTTGTTCCAGGCCTGACGTAGATATATAAGATGTGTGCAACGATCAGCACGACCACCGACACTCACGATCAACGTGCGACTTCGAATCAAGGGAGCCCCGCCCATAGTCCTCGTCGGCCCTAGCCGCCGCCACTGGGGACGCTGAGCCCTCGCCCACCCTAGCCGCGACCACCCCCACCTCGAGTCATCGCTAGGTCGTACATCGCGCCGAGAACTTCAAGTCCTTGCCACTCGCCGCGGTCAAAGAGTTGTCAGCCCGACAGACGTCCTCCACGAAAGGTATGGTCGCCCTTCTCTCGCCTTCCGCCTGTGCAAAATGGTGCCCTGATTTAATCTAATCTATTTGTGTATCTGTGCGACCTTTCCTATAGCAAATCGCAAGTGGCAACAGTCAGGCGATGATGTCAAAAGAACCGGATTCCCATGAACCAGAAGGATCTGATCCAAATCCCGGTACGTAACTGCACTCTACTTGTTAAAATTTTATATTTAATAATGATTTGTTCATCTGGATACAGAAGAAAGTAAGACGAATATAGAGAGTGAGGCACAAATGGAAGGCTCTGGCCAAGAAATACGGAATGAAGACAATAACGAAATAATAGTTCTGGCATCCTCGGCCATAGGTGAGAAAGAACCAAGACTTAAAACTTTTCACCCATCGCCTAATATCTCATGAACCTCGAAACATTTTTATATGTCAAAAAGCTAATTTGGAACATGGATTATCGTCTAAACTGGAAACTGATGAGCCCATAGAACCTATGGACTAGCTTTGTAGAAATGATAAGTATGTTCCAGAGCGTAGAGGCCCACGTACGGTGCTTACTGATCCACTGCACACTTCGGGTGAGTCAAGTTAGCACAACCACCTCATGCAATTTTTTTAAAGAAAGGCATTTACATGTAAGCTATGGTACTTATCTCACAAATATTTGCAGACGTACACATACCAGTGCGGGGCAATATTGATGTAGATGTTCAACACAATGATGATGCCGAAATAAAAGGGCATGAAGAAATAGACGTAGCCAAGAAGCGAAAACATGCTCATGAGGAAGATGACGTACATAACTATATCTTATACTTCTCAAATATTCCTTTCATAAATTGCCCGTGTGGGTCATTGCATACAAAATGTCTAGAGATTGCATCTCAAACTAATATTACATATTGCATATGAAGATCATTATGGTAGATGCAACAAAGGAACAGGTCAAATATGATGATGTACAGACTCCATGGCAAGAAAAGGACTTACATCTGATGCGTGCTGATGCTGATGTGATAGTGTTACCGGAGTACAATAAACCAAAGAAAACAAACAATGCACAAATCATGCCTCAAGGTGAGACCTCAACAATTGGGACTTAATAGTACATATTTTGATCATAGTACACCTAACTGCGTATATACGTATAGATGCGTATAGGGTACATGAATTTTTTTATCTTTACTTTTGATCATAGTATATATGAAACTACAAAATGCAGATTTTTTTTCCCGAAGTACTATCGGTCACTTGCCGAGGCGGTTCAGATGTTCAGAGATGTAGCAAGTACGGTAGAAAAAATTTTCATCTTCACATTCAGAGGTTCAGATTAGCATTTAGAGGTTCAGATTAGCATTTAGGCAGTTCAGATGTCAGTATTCAAATAACCACTGGCGGCAAGATATATCATGGTTCTAATGGACATGTCTATTATATTATTATTACTAGCCCTTGACGGCAAAATGGGGACGCCAGGAGAAGGCCGTACTGCGCTCAGCGATGTAACGAACATACCTACTCTAGGTATTTTCATACACTCATATTTTTTATATAAGCCATCATCTATAAAAGTATATAAATAAACAAGGCCATGTCAACAGCTTGCAGCGAAGAACAACGTAGGAGAGAGGAAAGGAATAGAAAACAACGTGAGTACCGCGCTAGGATTAGGGCTCAAGAAACAAGCGAGCAAAGGGAGGAGAGAAATAAGAGGCAGCGGGACTACCGTGCTCGGCGAAATGCACAAACAACGGCACCTCCTAATGCACCAGATCAGCCAGGTGCTAAAGAATGCTCTTTGCAGGTCATCTGATTGCTATATTTTTATTATTAATATTACTTACTGACCTTGTCTTATTACTTCAACAGCAGCGCAATATCCAACTTATGGGACAACGACATCAGCCGTTCTGCAACCAATTAATGAAGGATATTTTTCCGCCCCAAACATGAATTCTATTGACGTTAATATGACCCCATGTACGTCAATTCAAGGAGTGCAGGAATCACCATTTCAGACGGGGAATTCCTGAATTTTAACTGGCCCAACCTCGGTTCAGGACAAAGAAAATCAAACCCCATGCGATGCTTCGGAATGGTTGCGTCGAAATGATAACTACATCAGACCAAGGCAACAAGTATGTGGGGATATCGCAATGGAGACGTCTGCTCAGATGGTTCAGGATCCAGGTGAAACAATAACTGGAATTTTATAGTACCTACTAATGATGCTTTTTTCCATTTTTACGATTTATTTATATGTCACCATATCAACCAAATGATTAAACAGAATCCAGTTCAAGTGCCAATCAATTGCGGAGAAATAGAGAAAGGTACAACAATCTTGAAGAATCGATAAAACAAGAATTATTGGATAAAATGCGAGGCTATACAAGGGACAGGAGAAATATTGCACATCAGTCCATTCAGCATACTCCAAGCAGCAATGCCCAGCCCACAGGTTGCTTGATTCATTTTTCTTCCAATCCATAGTTTCATATATGTAAATTTCTGATGTTAATTATATAACTTTAACCTATAATAACTACTATACAGATGGGACACCAGCTCTTCGCACGTTACATGCAAACATCGATCGGGTAGATGAATATGACACTACCTTGTTCCAGCCGGCAAACAACGAGATACAAGAATCTGATGACGAAGGAGGTGGGTTGCTTTTTAATGACACAAACATGACTGCATAAGAGTTAGTTTTTAACATACCACGTGCTGCCCATGCAACAGATCCCCGGGAAGACATGGAACATCAGAGCGATGACGACGAAGCTAGGCAATTCCACAGGGAAGGTATCGCCTCACGTCGACCATAAATCATTGTGTTTTTAAATAAATATATATATATATATATATATATATATAATAATAATAATAATAATAATAATAATAATAATAATAATAATAATAATTTTACCACGTGCGTTCGTAACCACTTCATAACTCTCATGCAGATGACCGATATGAGTCATACCGTATATATGCCAATGGTGTTGCTGGTACTGACGTTGATGATCCGTACGACTACGTCTACCATGATATACCAGACCAGCACCATGTTTTGAAAAAGGTGCCTAATTGCAGACACTGTGGGGACATACGGTTTGAATATGAACCGCCAGGGTTTTGCTGCAGAAGTGGAAAGGTTAAAGTGCATATTCTTAAAGTGCCAGCTGATTTAAAAAGGTTATTTACTTGCCAGGTAGATGATGATGCAAAGTATTTCAGAAAACACATACGTTACTTCAACTCTCATTTCTCTTTCATGACCCTTGGGGTTAGTGTGGATCGTCGTGTTGCCACTGCAGCAGGCACTGGTATCTATACATTCCAGGTGCAAGGTTCCTTGTACCACCGACTTGACCACTTGGTGCCAGGTTCCAAAGGGCCACGCCACATGCAACTGTATTTTTAACTAGGAAAAAGAGTGTTCATAACTAGGATCCCTATGTCTCCATCCGATGATATTTCACTCCCATTTAAGTTGAAGAGGAAACAATTCCCAATTCGGTTGAGTTTTGCAATGACCATCAATAAAGCGCAAGGGCAAACCATTCCAAATGTTGGAATATATCTTCCAGAACCTGTGTTCTCACATGGACAACTTTATGTTGCATTGTCGAGGGGTGTGTCAAGATCAACGACAAGAGTTTTGGTGAAACCAAATCAGGAATTAGATTGCAACTTCACCAAAAATATTGTTTATAAAGACGTTGACTAATGGTGGGTGTACTCAAACATTTTCTATTTTTATTTAGTATTGATTTTTTTTAAACCACAAATAATTTGTGACGTCGCACTCTTTCCAGGATTGATGCCTTCTCAACCTTTGCTTACTCCATGGGACATACGACCTTATATCGTCGTTAATTTATAATGTAAAAATAATATCATGTCAGTTTTGTAATATGCCATATATGACCTTATTGTGCCTTCTTATGAGTGTGCTACAGAATGTAACTTTTCTATAAAAACAGTAATTTGATTTATGTACATCAAATAAACAACTGATCTTCTCCGTCAGGAAATTGGGAAGCTTTCTTGTCTATAATTTCATGAAGTCGTGGGACGGCGTAAGATTGCCACGGATCACCACTGTAAGCATATATAGTCTCCAACTATATTCCGTACACTACATACAATACTAACATATTATGTTCTATACCATGCGCAGCTATCATCTACACTGAGGAAGGAATTCTTGACTGACATTTTGACGAGTCCTGCAAATGAATGTTTCAACATCCCTAAAGATGTGCAACAAATGATAAAGGACTTACGCCAAATGTAACTTAGGCTACAAATATAATAATTGGGTAAAGATTAAACTACAAAATAACAAATTGGATATTTTTATGATCATAGATAAAACCGTTGCGTTAGCACGTGCATTATACTAGTATATATAGTTGCCTATACATTTAGAAAAGCTGTAGCGGTTTGCACAGCACTAAAAATCTCTTGAGTCTCATTTGCATCTTTTGAGTCCATGAGTGAGTTCACCGGAAGAATTCTGGCCACCCGAGAGAGTTCCGGCTGACAGTTCCCACCGTGAGTGTTCATCGATCTATCCGAAGATGTATGTTTATTAATCGTGATAGCAAAAGATTGTACGTATCTAACTATTCCGAGACCCGTTCTCTGATCTTGTTCAGCTGGCGAGCGTGAGGATGCTGCCATGGGCGAAGGCCAACATCAACCCCACCGGCCAGGCACTCATCATCTCAACAGTTGCCGGGATGGCCTACTTCATCGCGGCGGACAAGAAGATCCTGTCGCTGGCGAGGCGGCACTCGTTCGAGAACGCCCCCGAGCACCTCAAGAACACCTTCCAGGGCACTGGCCGTCCCCACCCGGCCTTCTTCATGCCTTGATAAACAAGCGCGCAAACCATGCAGGATTTGTTCTACTGCTGCGTAATCGATCGAGCTACATTGTCTGTAACATCTATCGCATCAATGAAATACTACTACCCCTTTCCTTCTTGTAATGGTGTACTTTGTGCATGCTTCATAATACTAAATCATATAAGATTGTCCACTCGAATAAAATCAAAGCAGTTGAAAAATAAAGGTTTTCCTACTGGAAACGACTATGAAGGTCCCCAAAGCTACAGAGAGAGTGAACAAGACATGGACGTACCGACTCAAAATGAGGACATGTTTGGTAGAGCAAAGGTCCTCCTGAATTATTCAGCTTAGATGCCTGCTCTGAAAAATTCTCTATCACCGGGATTCAGTTATCGTGGACGTGGATGTGCTCTAGCTAGACACGCACCTCGTACCTAAAAGGAAAAAAATCCGCAATCGATATCTTGCCGGCAGGGTGTAGTCTCCCGGTCATTATTTACCACCACCACTCCCTTCAAGTCGCAAAGCTGGATGCATATGTAAAAAGGCCGTGGTTTGCCCCGTGTCGCTGACGGTTTTGAACAGTCCAGTAGCGGTGGATCGTTTGGTTTCTTTTTGATTTGTCTATATGTCACCCGAGTGACGCTTCACTCGAATTTTTTTCCTCTAAATAGCACTGTTCATTTTCCTTCTCGCCCCCGCCGTCACCCATCGCTCCGCCATGACCGCGCTAGAGTTTCGTAGGAGCTCCGCGGCCACAGCGGCTTCCTTCTTCCCCTCCCCGATCTTCGGTTTTCGCGGCGAGCTCTGGCCATGGCGCCTTCGCCCCGACCTGGCCCGGCCGCCTCTACCGCCGCCAGGGCCCTGAACCGCCCCCGGACACCGTCCCACCGTCTGGGTGACCTGCCTCCCTCGGCCGGCCCCTTCTAAGCCCGCCGGAGTTGGGGAAGAAGAGGGGAGAGGCCAAATCTAGGGAGAAGAAAATTGGATTGATGCAAATCACTCGAGTGAGCTATAGCTTTATTGTTCTTTTTTTTTATCATCATTCCATCGAACATGCATGCCCGTATGGCACAAGCTTACACTCTGACAGTGTTTACTGACTACTGCACCACCCATATACTACGAGTCGTCGAATTGCAGCAAACAGTAGCCGTACGCGAGTACATCCTGTCAGTGTCAAGCATGGTTGTATATAAAAAAAAACTGAATTTATCTGTATCAGTTACAGTGCGGGAGGCTTCAGGTTTGGATGGATCTGCCCCATGCAGCCATGCTTGACAGTTTGACACTGAAACATGATTTTATCATGCAAGAAAGATTATAAGCTAGGCGATGCCGCAATGCAGTGGTGCACGTACACTCCTGCTGGCAAGTCACAGCAACAGTGTTTGTGTATGTTGCTCCAATCGTAGCCATAGGTCTGCTGTCTACGCCTGGGGCAAAAGGCTCAAAACAAAAGCAAGAGGGTATCACTAACGAGACTGACGACTGAAAAAGAAAACAAAGCAAACCGACGACAACAAAAATTAATTAAAGCCAAAGCAACAATGTCAGATCCGCCGGCGTCACTGTTAGATAGATTATCTCTGTTCGTTTGAGCTTGTTTGACTGATAAGCTATGGCTGAAAGTACTATTGATTGATTTGGTGTGAGAGAAAAAATATTATTCATTGACTGAAAAAGTACAGCTTATAAGCCAAACAAGCCTAAGCGAACTGGGCGTATATATCTTCTGCAAGAAGCCTGCACTACGATATCATGCTACGCCATCGCCCATTGGTGTTGTGTAAACTACGCGCGCGCATGTGGTCACACTCTGGTCGATGCTTCGACGTCCATCTCCATCCTGCTTACCCTTTTTCTGTCTAGCACGCGTGGTTATCACCATCTCAGCCTACTAGCCTAGTCTCAGGGTTCAGGCTGAACGCTGAATGCACATGCGTTTCTGTCGGTTCTATATGCACGACTGCACTTTACTTTGATCTCCTTTCTGTTGCCGGGAGTCGGGGATACAGCCCGCCGGTGGTTTTAGGAGAATTCGAGCCGCGGATCGGTGTGGAATACCAAGGAAACACGATGGGCGACTAGCGGCGGCAAAACGAAAGGGCCATCGCCCGGACATCTGGACGGACGCTGCTCCAGCGTCGCGCTCGTCTGCAGCCTCGTGCCTCTTTCCCTCAGATAAAAAAAGAACCTGGTGCCCCGCTAGCTGATGTGGCCCATCCACTTCCACAGGCCAACATTGGCCTCCGCTCCTCCACCGCTGCCCTAAAGCCCGACTTGAACACCTGGAAGGGAAAGGACCTACAACCTGTTTGTTTTGTCGTAAATGATCGTGAATTATTTACTACTGGCTGGTTTAGTGTGAGAGAAAAATATTGTTCCAGCTTATAATCCACGATCGTATACGAGCAAGCGAACAGGCTACTAGACAACCGTGTTGGACCTCGCTGGCGGCGCTAGAGGAGAAGGAGACACCGAGGCGAGGCAAAAGAATGCGGGAGGAAGATGCATCACCCGATCTACTTTTGAAACATCCAGATGCAACACTTGCAACATATGTCTTAAGACTGATGAAACACTTAAAACATGTGTCTGAAACACTTGCAAAAACACCAAAAAACACTTGAAACCATTATAAACATACGGAATATTCAGATAAAATACTTACAACATATGTGTGAAACATATGCAACATCTAGATAAGCACACTTGCAACATATGTCTAAAAAAAAGATGAAATATTAGGAATAAAAGCTTGCAACATACGTATACAACCATTGCAACATATGCAACATCTTTATGAAACACTTACAACATACCTATGAAATATCTGAAACACTTGAAACATGTGTTTTCACACATGAGGAGGCTAGGTCCGATCGAATCCAGTCGTTGGGGTTAGAGCCGGCGACGAGCGACAGCGCGCGAGCACCACCAGCACCAGCGACGGCGCGAGCACCACCACCACCAGCGCCACCACCATTAGGCTTGGCTTGGCCAGACAGGCAACGCACGCGACAGGAGGGAGCAGGCAGCGCACGCGACGAGCAGAGCGAGCACCACCAGCATTAGCGCCCGGTGCACGAGCACCACTGATGGAGAGGAAAGATGGTGGCAGGTGGGCGGCCACCGTGGCGGAGCAGTCGCGGCACGCCGCGACGGTGCTGAGAGTCTGGGACATCATGAGTGGAGGACGGGTTTCGTTCTTGAGAGTGAACAACAACCGAACAATTTCTCAATACAAAATACGAGCATAATGGAAAACACTCGTTCAACCGTTCAAGCTAACATCGCGGCCACGGCAACATCAGGCCTGACTGAGATGCAGCTAAGGCCCAGTTTTTTTTTCCGAGACGGAAAAAAGTCGCGAAGCCTATGTTTCCGTCATATAATGCTGTTGAGCCCAGCCTATTAAGAGATGGCTTCCCTCTACGTGGCCACTCAAAGGCCCAACACCTCCCGCCGCAGCCACGCAAGCCCAACCAACCCGTCCGTGATCGCCAAGAGCTGGCCCGGTGCTCGCCGAGGCGCACCGCGTCCTGGCCGGCTGGCCGTGAGCCCGTGACTCCGTGACCCTTGAACCAGCAATAACACGGTGGCGTATGAAAATATATTCCATGCTGAATTTTAATTCTATTTACAATTAATATTGATATTTTTCATAAACTTAGGTCAAGTTTTAAAATGATTTAACTTCACAACGACTCTACCATTCTCAAACTTAACTAAATACATAAAAAAGTTACATATAAAAAAGCGTACATCTCATGCAATATATTTTGTATAAGTAATATACTCCATCAAGGAAAGAATACAATTCTAGCATAATATCATGTTTTAGTATCTTAACTTTGACCAAACAAAATAAAATATTAATATTTATGATATCAAATAAATATCATTAGATTAACTACGAAATGTATTTTCATACTAAATTGATTTGGAGCCATAAATGTAAATATCATTCGCTGAAAATTTGATCAAAGATGAACCACTTTAACCGGCACGTAATTCATAGTTGCATTCTTTTTTTTGACAGACGGAGTATATCTAGTTGTAGATAGAAATGTTGACACTATTTTAAAAAAAAAAATCTAGTTAAGCTTGGAATTGATAACAAAACGTGCATTTTTTATGGAGTGAGTATTTTTCTGAGAAACAAAGGAGACTACACAACTTTTGTAAATGTACAGGGATGCAACGATTGGGCACGTTTGAATCCATTAGTGTTGATAGGTAGCCACTAAAATAAACAGGTAGAGATCAATAGGTCTGCTAATAGACTTGCTAACTATTATCAAGTCAAAGTGCTGACAATTGGCTCATTAGTTGATACATGGGTGCTATTAAATGCTAATTTTTATAAAGTATACAATTTTAACCAACTATCTAACCACCTATTAGCTGGTGGATCCAAACAACCCTGATAGCTAATAGTTGGTAGTTTTTAGATATTATTAGTTAGCAAACTATTAGCTCAAGTGAATCCTAATCACAGCTGGGGTTTTGATCCTTTTGACTTTGTCCTTTGTCTTGAAGCAATAAAACTAGTCCTAATCCGGCAATGCAAATCATGAAAACAAAAAAAAATCGCCGAAGTGCACGCCGGTGCGAGCGGAGCAGTAACCGTCGAGGGAAGGACGACTGGGCAGCACGCGGTGAAGGACGACGGACGACCGGGACCGCAGCTGCTCTGCTCACAGGCTCACAGCTCACCTCCGGCCGGGGTGTTTGGTCTTCCCCCCCCCCCCCCCCCCCCCCCCTTTTTTTTTTTAAGTCGTTATCTTATCGAATATTTGATATATGCATAGAGTATTAAATATAGATTAATTATGAAACTAAATACATAAATTAAGATTAATTTACTAGACGAATTTTTTAAACCTAATTAATTTATGATTTGATAATGGTGTGCTACAGTAATCATGTTGTAATGATGGATTAATTAAGCTTAGTAAATTTGTCTCATGGATTACTAACGGATTCTGTAATTTATTTTTTTATTAGTATCAAACACTGTATGCGACACCCACGTAATATCCGATAAAACACGTCTTAAATTTTAGTCCTGAGCTAGTACAAGCCTACTCCGACAAGTCATCTGCCCTTTTCTCACGCTTTGCTTCTTCTCCCTCCAGTCACCTCTCCCGGTGGCTCTCCGCATCGTGTGCGTTGAGCTATGCCTGTCGCCGGGTCAACCGCACTACCATTTCAACCCCACCCCTGTTGCCTTGTTGGCCTGTTCAACCACGCCACGACAGCAACAACCAACTAGCGCGTGCTGCCGCACACCTCCTCCATTTGCCTATACTCTAGTATCGCTCGCCGTATATATTTCTTTCTCACGATCTCACCTCGAGCGAGAAGCATCCGGGTGGAGACAGGAAGGAAGCTCGACCGACGACCGAGGTGGGGGAGGGAGAGGGAGGCCATGAAGTCCAACCGAAACCTGTCGAGGGCGGAGGGGAGGAGGCTGGGGAATGTGGCACTCATAGCCTTCATGCTCGGATCCCTCCTTCTGCTCTCCCTCATCAGGGCCAAGTTTTACCCGATTGGTACGCTTATTGCCATGGCGTTTGTTTGTCGCCAGCTTCTTCTTGTGTTCTTGATTGATTCGCTTATCTGAGGGAGCTGGGCTGTGTGGGTTGGGATGCGCAGGTAAAACAGGGGACGCCATCAAAGCAGAGGAGCAGCAGGTAATGGCGAAAGAGAGCATCGAGATGGCCACCGCCCATGACGCTGCTGCAGGAGCTGGTAATTCCGAGTTCCGACTAGTTCCTGTCGCGTTTGCGTTTGCGTTTGTACCTGAATTTAAGCAACCGCGTGATTCAGTCCAAGATTGCTGCAAAACCTTTTCCCATTCGTGCTGTGCAGTTCGGGGTCAAGATTACTGCGCAGTTTCTTGAAATCTGGGACAGAAGAACGCATACACGTCCAGCGAATTACGCGGTAGCAAGCAGATCCGGTGAATTTGAGCTGATTTTTGTTTTGTCTGTCGCAGAGGAGGAGGAAGAGGAGACCCGGTCCAAACCCACCGACTCCAGTTCAGGCATCGGCGGCCTAGGCAGCACGGCCATTGTGGCCAGCGACGGCCACGCCGAGAGGGCGAGCAAGCCGGTGTGCTACGAGTCGAGCCGGCGGTCGGACACCTGCGCGGCCGCCGGCGACGTGCGCGTGGTGGGGCGCGCCCAGACCGTCCTGGTGAGCCCGCTGGACCGGGAGTGGAAGGTGAAGCCCTACTGCCGGAAGCACGACGCGTTCGCGCTGTCCCACGTCAAGGAGTGGACGCTCCGGCCGGTGGGAAGCGAAGACGCGCCGCGGTGCACGGTGAACAGCTCGGCGACGGCGTTCGTGCTGTCGACGGGCGGGTTCACGGGCAACCTGTTCCACGACTACACGGACGTGCTGATCCCGGCGTTCATCACGGCGCGGCGGTACGCCGGCGACGTGCAGCTGCTGGTTAGCAGCTACAAGCCGTGGTGGACCACCAAGTACCTGCAGGTGCTGCAACAGCTGAGCCGGCACGAGGTGGTGGACGCGGACGCGGACACCGAGGTCCGGTGCTACCCGCGCGTGGTGGTGGGGCCGACGTTCCACCGTGAGCTAGGCGTGGACGCGTCCTCGTCGCCATCGTCCGGCGGAGTGTCCATGCCGGAGTTCCGCGCGATGCTGCGGGACGCGTTCGGGCTGGAGCGCGCGGCGGCGGCGCCGAGCGGGGACCGGTGGGACATCCGCCGGCGCCCGCGCCTCCTCATCATCTCGCGGAGGACCTCGCGGCGGCTGCTGAACGAGCGCGCCATGGTGGACATGGCGACGAGCCTGGGGTTCGACGTGAGGACGGGGGACCCGGAGGTGAGCACGGACGTGGGTCGCTTCGCGCGGCTGGTGAACTCGGCGGACGTGATGGTGGGCGTGCACGGCGACGGTCTCACCAACATGGTGTTCCTCCCCGCGGGGGCCGTGCTGGTGCAGGTGGTGCCGTACGGCGGGCTGGAGTGGCTGGCGCGCGGCACGTTCCGGGAGCCCGCGGAAGGGATGGAGGTGCACTACCTCGAGTACGTGGTGCAGAAGGACGAGACGACGCTCACCGAGGAGTACGGCGAGGATGATCCGGTGATCAAGGACCCCGCCGCCATCCATAAGCAGGGGTGGGACGCGCTCAAGGCCGTGTACCTGGACAAGCAGAACGTCATGCCACACCTCGGCAGGCTCAAGAACACCTTCGTCCAGGCGCTCAAGCTGCTGCCCCATGGACGGCAGACCACCGACGACTGAGTACGTAGTTGGCCGTGGCCGTGGCCAGGCCTCCATCGTTCATGTTGTTTACCTGAAATTTAACTACCTTCAGCTCGAAATGGATGGGTTTAATTATACTCTAGGTAGGTAGATTAGACGGATAGGTTCGTTTTTAATGATGCTGATGGTAGATCATCATCAAATGGTAATTAATCTGTTTTTTTTTTTCTGTCAGTTTCTTCTGCTCCTTTTGCCCTTGCCCTGTAAACACGACACAATGCAAGGTTGAGTTGGTTGCGACTTTTTGTATAGATGGTGGAAGCACATTGAAAGAGGCGCATTCAGGTCCTGTTTGGTTGGAGGTGTTGGAAAGCCGCTTGGTCTGTTTGGACCAAACATACATTTGATTTTGGACGTCTAGAGTAAAGGATGGATTGCGTTGAGGGCCGAGATCCAAAGAGACCCTTGTTTTGGCCGCTCTATTTTGTTCGGCCTCTTGGTATGCTGGTGGTGTTGGTTGGAGCGACAACTAGCACAAAATGTAGTGGAATCTGGTGATAATAATAAGAATGAGCGGATTCCGTGGGAGCTTTCTGCAAGAACAAAGCACAATGCGAGATTCTGTCAATTGGTTAGCGTCGTATATACAGTTTTGTTAACAGAAGCTCGATCGTGGATATCAAACTACTCCATCGGCTGGCTGACGAGGTCCGTGCTGTGTTGTTTTCCTGTTGCTACTATTGTTCACCGCGTGCATGACAGCACTGATAAGACGTTTGATGCTGTTTTGTTGTGAGAGAAAAATACTATAGCATGACTAATAAGTCGGGCTAATAAATTCAAGCCAACAGGATCGAAAGAAAAACAATGTACCATGACTGATTAGCGTTATTAGCTAACCAGGACAGGAAGGAGACTCGATCGATCTGGTGGCCTGGTCAAACAGAGAGAGAGTTTTGACGAGATCGATTAAAGGCACGGTGACGACGAACTCGAGTAGCTTTTCGAGCAAGACGAATACTCCTATACAGTATTGACTAATTGGGTTGACGTGTTCGTCTCGGGAAGCAAACCATATGTAAGAACAGATAACTAATCTGCCGACGACCTGTTCGCTCAACTGCTGAAGACAAGAGATGAGAAGAGCACTTGGTCTTCTCCAAGTCCGAGTGATCTCCATATATATTCTCATCTCACGGCGTCCGATCCATCCATGCATCCACCACCATCTCTGTACGTGTACTACTTGCGTTGGCGTGGTGGTCATCATCGATTCATCATCACTGAGAAACAAGTCAAGACGGCGGACGTGAGCTGCGGTCGGTGGTGACGAAAACCTGCACTTCTTCCTCCAACCGTCTCCAACTAACGTTCTGTCTAGGCGTACAACCCAAATAATTTGGACGACTGCTTGCGTCTCACGACTAAACACTTCTAAGTTTAGAACGTCAAATGAAATTAAAGGGCTAAACATAGACTCATTATATACACAAAGCCTAATCAATGGTGAGAGCCTATTTTTTTTAATAATGGAACAAAGTTCTAGCCTCTACCATCCGTGGATGATACGCAACTGATGGTTAGAGCCTATTAAAAATATTAGTTGACATTTAGTTCATTGCATCACACGGTGGACAGGCTGGTCGTTTCGTCGTAAACGATCGTGGATTATTTACTGCCACTATAACACAACATACTTTTGCCGACACTCTCTATTGTAGGCAAAGGGCACCTTTGCCGACAGATAACCTCCCGCGAAAAGTTTTGCCGACAGTTTACAAACAGTCGTGCTAGAAGCCGTCGGCGAAACTTTTGCCGATAGTTAACAGAATCCCCGACACTTTATGTGTAGACAAATGGTCTACCTACGCCGACAGTTGAAACCTTTGCCGACAGTTAAGACCTACGCCGATAGTTAAGACCTTTGCCGACAGTTTATATGTTGGCCAAACCATTTCCAAGGTATTTTCCAAACCATACCCTGCCCAAAAAAAACTATCGGCAAAACTGCATAGATATAATTACAATTAAAATAATTTGACAAATCCACTTTTGCTCATATATAGAAGGCATCACATTTAACAAATTCACTTGATTTTTGTATAAATAATATATTGGATCTTCCGTACATACACCAACTTGATATATATATATATATATATATATATATATATATATATATATATATATATATATATATATATATATATATATATATATATATATATATATATATATATATATATATAGCAGGTCAAGTGATGATCATAGTGCATAGAGCCATATAGGTCCAAGATATAGATTAGTGATCAGTTACAGACAGTATAGACATAGTACAAGTCTTGTATTAATTGGTTATGACTAAAGCTAGGTGATCAATAGATCAGGACTGCAATTCATGTCGTCCTGTAGCAATTCTCAGACACTTGTTGCCACTCCAAAATACTTGAACACCAGCTTCGTGCACATATGGTTGCTGCCACTCCAAAATACTTGAACACCAGTTTCGTGCACATATGGTTGCTGCCACTTTACAGAACATGTAACAGCTCTTTGATCGAACCTCAAAAGCTTGCCAATCCAAAATACTTGCAACACCACATAGTACCTAACATGAAAAAAGTGAAATATCAGTGCAATGTGCTCTGTACATTAACTCCTAATATGAAATGCACAGTATGTAAAATTCCAAAATTATGTGTGCACAGAAAAACTTAATTTTTTTGGAGTCTATCATATAGTTTCCTTGTCCCAATTCCCAAATAATGGCATTATGATTTAAAAATAAAATAACCGTGCAAACACTCCAGATTAATGATGCCAATATGAAGGAAGCTGAATTGGCATTGAGCCATATAACCACATGCAAGGCATGATATATGCATTGTATTATCAGCTATTGATTGCATGATCAAACAAGCCATTGGGAAAAAAAGCTAGTTGACAGCAGATTTAGTTAAAACATGTACTCACAAACAGAAGCATCAAAGCAATATGGTATATAATCTAAGAAAAATGACAAGGAGTTACAAAAATACAATATCAACTTTTGTTCCTCAAAGGTTAAGGATAATCATCTCGACTAAACCCCCACAAGAGTACAAGGAGTTCCTCAAAGTTAAGGATAAACAAAATGGCAGTGGAAATATAGCTGATTTGCCAGACACAGGAAGCCTAAGAAGAATAGATTCAAATGCTCGTAACCAAAATGGCAGTGGAAATCTAGCTGCAGACATAGGAAGCCTAAGAAGAATAGATTCAAATGCTGATGAATATGATGGAAAGGTCTGCAATATCATTGTCTTGTATAGACACGCACCCATGATTTAACACAAATGAGATAAACTTATTTCCATAAACAGGATGAACTGGATGAGCAAGATGAGGAAGATTCCGATGAGGATGATCCCAAATTTCAGCAGGACACTGCCTGTGAGTATAGGAAACTGATCACCCGTGAGTATAGGAAACTGATCACCATCCAAGCTGGCAAACCAAAAGGCCCTTTGCAGGATGCGCTAAAGGTGGATCCAGAAAAAGTCAGGCGGCTTTCTTTAAGCGAGACACAGTTAGCTAAAGTGACAACTTCTCATGGTGCTGAAGTCATAAGGTAGTTTGTATGATTCATTCCAGTGCACAAGAATACTAGAAGATTTGGTATTGAGTTGTTATAAGATCGCTTTTGTGGGTTTTATAATCTCAAAGTCTTGCTTATGCCATTGAATCTTATTCCTCTCTTTTAGTCCATAGTGATCCAGCAAGTTTATATTGTAGTCTTACAGTATCTAATGTGAAAAAATGGGGGGGGGGGGGGGGGAAGGAACTACCAGTGTTGCCAAGGTTACAGGACACACATGATAATTCAATAAAAGGCTGAATTCCGTAGCTCCGTACAAAAGATAGGCAACACATGCTATCTGTTAGTTGAAAATACAAAACCATTTATCCCTAACACTATCAACATTAACCAATCATAAGATTGCATCTCTTCAAGGTGGTTACCATAGTCACACACTTGCTGAGGAAAATTTAAATTATGTTCAAGTTCACCCAGAATAATATACTCCGTGTGTATCCAAAGGGCACGAGGGTTAATTCTTCAAACTATGATCCAATGAATGCCTAGACACATGGTGCTCAGATGGTTGCATTCAACATGTAGGTGAGATTTCAGTTCTTAACTGCCATGTGAGCCAGTAATTTCCACTTTCTTCATGTTTTTATACTCGCATAGTATTAATATGTGTGACTGCTGAGAGCAGTAAAGCATAATACGTTGGGCTTTCATTTTTCAGGGGCATGATAAAGCGCTCCGGTTGATGCAAGGATTTTTCAGAGCCAATGGGGGCTGTGGGTATGTTAAAAAACCTGACTTCTTGCTAATGACAGGTCCAAACGGGGAAGTATTCGACCCCAAAGGTAGTTTTCTAGTGAAGAAAACTCTTAAGGTAGGTGTATGTTTCCCAGACTTTGACAACTGAGTTTTCTAAAAAATGTTCCAATCGAGCTAGTCTAGCATATACCTAAATCAAATCTGTTGTGATGTCCTAGAAGGTAAAAGTATATATGGGAGATGGGTGGCGCATGGATTTCAGCAAGACTCATGTTGATGCGTTTTCGCCTCTAGATTTCTATACCAGGGTAAGACAACAAAGATGTTCATTTGGGACTTCTGTGTTTATAACAGTTATGACATGAAAATCATATGCTAGGATGAAGTTGTAACTAGTGGTTCGCAATCGACGTGCTCTCTGAAAACGTACAGGTAGGGATCGCTGGAGTGAAGGCAGACACTGTGAAACATACTACAGTGAGACTATGAGTTGCCATTTCTCAAGGTGTTCCATGTTCATACAACACAAAACAGATTACTAGAACCATGTTTAACTTCCAAGAACAGTTGCAATTAACAAATAGTTATGGCTTCCTCTGCTAGCTAAATATATACATCAAAATGTTCAAGTAAAATACCTTCAAGCTGTGCCACCACCTTTTGACTGCTGCAATGACTTCTTGTCATCCTTCATCTGCAAATATATTACTAATCAGTAAAGGAGCATCAGCAGGATGCCTCAACAAACCATCTTGTGTGCGTCCTTCATCATGCCACCTTGTGTCACTTGCTGTTTTTTAGCACATAAAATACCATTGCAGCCTTTTCTTTATAGGGAAGTAACGCAGAACTTTCCTAGGAACCCTATGCACATGTTTTCCACTAGGACTACTGTTTTCTTATTTCCATCTTGGAGTATCACATTTTGGACATACATCTTTCTTCGCATGCTCCTTCCAAAACAGTATGCAATCATTCTCACATGCATGAATTTTCACATAACCAAGTCCTACACCTTTTGCCATTTTTTAGCAGCATTAAAGTTTTTAGGAAGTGATGACTCTTCAGGTAAGACATCCTTAAGTAACTCTAATATCATGTCGAAGCTTTTGTTACTCCATCACCCAACGAATTTGATATGCAGTAATCCTCCTTGCCAGCATCTTCTACCATTTTGTAAAAAGCTTCCATATCCTCATCGTGCTGCTTCGTGTTGTCTACTTCTAAGTCCCCCTGGACATCTAAACCCCCAGCTATGTCTTGAAGTAAACCAGAAATGTCATCCTCTTCATTTGGGTCCCCTACTTCAACCCTTTCATGTTGGCTGCTATTTGTGAAAAAACTGGAACTAGGTTCACCATGATTCACCCATGTTATATACCCATCTGTAAATCCCTCACATATCAAGTGCTCAAGTACAATACTACGGACCCTCCAACAAGAGTTCTTGCATGCCTTGCAGGGACACAAAATCTGATTTCCTTTTGCTGAATTACTAAAGGCAAACTCTAAAAACATATCAACTCCTTCTCTATACACAAGGGTTTGCCTACAATTGATGATCAAGATATCAGACCAAACACCCTATGCATGCAGATTCTAGTATATGGTCATAGGTTTATTATGTACCTAGGCTGATCCATCCATGTTTTATCCATGACGCACCTTTTACAAAATGTAGTGTCAAAATAGTGAAATATTACTCCCAAAATAAAAAATTATTCAGTTCAGATTGGGTTGTTCAACAAAAAAATAAAGATCATGCCAAACAATTGTCCAAATTAAATCAATTTCACCACACTTGATGCTAAAAAATTATCTCACCACAAGCCATCAATAAGAACTATAGGGGAAATTTAGTCTAGTTTTAAGAAACCAAATCATCACATCATAGATCACACACAACCTGCAATTCTAAGCCAAATGCAGAGATAAAGTTCATAAGAAAAGGAAAGCATACCAATCAAGCAATGACAGTACAAGAACAGATGAAGACTAGAAGGCCAACTTGCTCGTGCTCCCTGTAGATAATATTACCAACGCTAATTAATCACACAAGGCAATACAAATAAGTCGAAAACCTAAGCACAAGCAAACTTACTTCCAAGCTACAGTTGGTGATGAGTTGGTGACGACTTGTGTAGAAAGAAAAATCGAAGAGTTGAATCCTTTAGTGCTTTCTTATTGGATATTTTGCAACATGCACAAGAAAGAAACAAATACTCAGATCTGATCTTTTTGCCGAAACCCTAGCACGCAGGGGAATGGGGATGAGAGGAAGGGGATGCAGAGATGATGCACTTGGATGCGGAGGGGAATGGGGATGCAACGGCGGCACCGCTCTTGCTGGCCGGCGGTGGGCTAGGGTGACGGCGGGCTGGGGCGACGGGGGGCTGGGGTGGCGGCGTCCGTTGGATTCGGCGGTGGGGGCCTACCGCTGTAGGCTGCGGGGCTCCGGCTAGGGACGACTTCGGCGCCGGCGGGATTGGTAGGCGGCGGGATTGGGAGGCAGCGCCGGTGGGATTGGGAGGCGGCGATTTTGGCGTCAGGGGTGCCGGGTACTAGCCTCAGGCCGCGGCTCCTGGCAGCGCCCGGTAGCGGAGCCCTGCTGGCGGCGCCTGGCGACGGAGCTGTGGTGGCGGCGCCCGGCGTCAGAGCTGTGGTGGCGGTGCCTGCGTGAGTGGAAAGGGGAAGGGAGCAAGAGACGAAGGGTTGGCGCAGCCTGATTTAGTGGCCTCAACTTAGCTCCCGCGCACAATTCTGTTTTGGCGCGCGGTCTCCCGCCCACACAGGCCATACCCCTTCGCCGACACTTGGACAGTGGTTTAGGTAGGCTATGACGACACTTTTTTTATCTAAAAACTTTCGCCGACACTTTATGTATTGGAAGGAGAAACGCCGACAGATAAGTTGTAGCCTTATATTACTATTGCCGACACTTTAAGTGATGCTAAAAATGTAAAGAATTGCCAACACATTACTTGTTGTGAAAACCCTTGATTTACCAACACACAATTGTAGGGAAAAGTGGATCATGGTGTAGTGTGCTGGCTGGTTTGGTGTGAGAGAAAAATATTATTTCAGCTTATAATCCACGATAGCATACGAGCAAGCGAACAAGTTGTAGTTTTCAGTCCTATGACGACCCAAACGCTCCCAGAACAGATCGTACATTCAAATTCAGTGGCCTAGGTAGTTGTAATCTACAACTTATTACCTACTAGGATTGTGGTGTTTTTTTTCCTATTCAGATTCTCAAAATCCAGAGGGCCTAACTGAGATACTCGTTAGCTAGTTAAAATTAGACATGTATTGTTTGAATACCAGAGCTAAGAGGTAGGTGGACTCCTACTACAAGTCGGTTTTGCCCTTTAAAACTAGACGGGAATAAGGTTACGGCAGAGGCATATTGTTTTTTTTTATCTCTGTGGTCACTTTTTTTTAGAACAAACCGGAGCTTCATTCAATTCTCATGAACATGGACCAATTTCAGAGTTCTGAAGAGTGCTCTTCTCCCACAAGGAGACCAGTTTTTTTGTTAACTAGTGGCCTAACAACAAATTCTTGACTCGGCCGACAAATAATCCATCCTTTAGTCTACAATGCATAATTAGATATAATAGGGATATTTTTAGCTACTTGTTTATGTTAGGTTGATCTCCTCCGACTCGGTCCAATGACCGAGTCGAGCCTTGATCCCGCGCCCTGATCAGGGGCGCCCAACTGAATCAATGGTTGGTGGGCCCCCGTCGTGCAGCGCCATAAAAAGGAGGTGGGGCCGGGGCACTAGGTATGAGGTTCACTGCCGCCGCCACAATCCCCACTTACAAACCCTAAGCCGATCTAGAGGGGGCGCTGTGAGCGACAGGAAGTGCCACCGGTTCCACCGCCGAACTCCACTGCTGCCCTACATCGACACCATGGCCAGCTCCTCCGCCAAGGCTGTCGATGGTCAGTAACGCCTCCCCACTCTCATCCTCTCTCTCTATCTCTCTTAGTTGTAGTTCATGTTCTAGGGTTTACTATATCCTAAATGCAAGTTTATACCCACTACATCTACTGCTAGTCGGTCTTAAGTTCTATCAATGGTATTGGAGCCAGGTTAGTGTGTAGATCCAGATCGGGGTAGAAAACAGAAATAAAATAAGAAGGAGATGAAAGATTTCGAATTTCTCAAACCCTAACCTTAACCCTAGAAGAAAGGTCGGCGAGGGGAGGGACCTACCCGAGTTTCCCTCACCGCCGGCGCTACCGCCGTCGTGCGGGAAGACCGTCGTGCTGGAAGAGAGCCGCCGGCTCGCCGGCGCTCTGCGGCGCCGCGTACACATGCGTAGGGCGCAAAGGGCACCACCGTGGTGCTGCTCGACGGTGCCGCGCGCGGTTTTGGCTGCACGCGTGCACTGGCGAAGGGCGCTACGGTGGCGCCGCCACCTCCTGTGCCGCGTCCGCTCTTGAGACCTCGGGTGCGGTGGCCATGGTGTGCAACAAGATAGAGAAAGGGAAGAGACGAAATGGACCTAGGGTTTGGGAGATGGCGGACACGAGCGGTTTTGATCTCGCGAAATCAACGCCCGGCCGTCGGATGGTGATGAACGGCTGAGATCGCTTTGGCTCGCTTCGGCCTAGGCGGGATTGGCAAATCCCGACCTAGGCCCAGGTTGCGGCCTGGGCGCGGGGTAGGCACCGCGCGCGCGTGCACAAGCGCTGCTGGGCCACGCACAAAGCTGTTGTGTCGCGGAGTGTAGAGGCGCGTGCGAGCGTCTGATGGTCCGGGCTGAATGCATAGTAAATTCACTGTTTAAGTTTTATTATTTTTCAGAAGCAATTTTGATGAATTTTGTCAAGTTTTGATGTTAAATCTCTGTCAAAATTTGAACTAATGGGATAATTTTTTTCAGAGAGTAGATGAGTACAGTAAAATGCTTCTAAAAAGTAGATAAATTATTTTTTTCTTGTTTCCACTGCAAAGTAGATGTTTATTATCTTCTAATTAAATTCGAACCAACGGAAGAATTTAATTTGAAGAGCAGTTAATTTTATTTAGTAAATTATGATATTGTTATTTTTCTGACCAACGTCGATAATAGCAATATTATAATTTTGTATTCATGAGTTTTTCCAAGCATTAATTCTATTTCTGCTTAACGGTGATGGAGAATTAATGTAGAATAATGTTGTATGTTTTAATTTTGACCAACGTTAAATTAAGGCATGCAATTATTATGTCATATTTTCTCACTATCTCTGGCGCTATTTTTAGGACTCAACCCTATGGCATTCATCTCGCACATTCTGCCTCTTGAAGGGGCAACTATCGTGTATGGCGAGAGAAGTATGTATTAGCACTTGCGCTGTCCGAAAATGACCTAGCGTTTACCTCTCCGTATGTCGATGGGGAACCCTACGGGCCCCCATGGACCATACTACAGGGAGGTAGACCTTGGTAACAAGGCCTATAGCCCAATCGCCAAGAAGAACGTGGAGCAAAGCAACGTTCAAAACCGAAACTCCAACGCAAACTATACAAGGAAAGGCGCCTGAAGCGTAGCTTATGACTCTGACCTTGTATCCGAATAGGACACAAACAACGCCTCTCAGCGCCTGGACTATAAAGGGCTGGTGAGGGTACCCATTGTAAGAGGAGAACGCATACCCGATACTCAAAGCAATACAACGCAAACAGGCTAACGCCAAAACTGGACGTAAGGTTATTACTCGACCAAGTCGAGGGCCTGAACCAGTATAAATCGTGAGTCTCTTTGCGTAACCGTCGAATTCCGCTATTTGCCAAAGCCCGAACAACTGTCCTGGGTACCCCCGTGGCAGGCTATCAGTGGTAAAACATCGACAGCTGGCGTGCCAGGTAGGGGCTTTCGACTAATTTTTTCTCGAGAGTTCGGTGGACCTCAACCTCAAGATGACCTTTTCGGCGGGAACAACCTTTGTCTTTGGATCCTGGATCTGCAAGGCTGACGGCGACGACAAGCTTCGTACCCGTATCCGAGAAGAAAAAGAATTCGATGACGAAGTTCAATACAAACTCGCCGAGAAGATGACGAAACTCTCAACTTCGGATACAACTCAGAATAAGGAAGAAAGCGGATACGAAACCGACTCTGAAAAAGAGATACAACCTGATTCCAAGACAATCTTCACGGCACAAGAGCCAAGCCTAATTGGACTCGGAGACACAACAACGATCGCGAAGGGATACGACCCGTACAACTCAAAGAAGAACTTGGAAACTTACGGACTGCGCAACGCGGCATCAGTCTATCAACACTTTACCCAAAACAAGATGAACTCAGCAAGAAGAATACTCCTAGAGGGAGCACAAGAAGGGATGATCATGACAGTGACCCCGCAAGATTGTGTGATGCATTGGCCAGGTTCTTTCACCTCAAGCAAAGTCCCGACTGGCACGCGCGTTGAAGAACTACCTTATCAAGAGGAAAAAGAAGCCACAAAAAATACAAAAAGGGAAAGAATTGAAGAATTAACAAAGGAGTTGTACACGCTCATGAATAACGGGAAAGCAAAGGAAGACCAGAAGAAAGAAGTCAGGGGATCAGAAAAACAACCCGGCGAAGAAATTCCACAAGAGCCACAAAGGGAGCAGCCACCCAAAAAATTGAATTTTCAAAGGATAGGACCAGTAGAAAGTGCTGATATCAATGGAAGGAAGGAACACTACTCAAAGCAACAAGAAAGAGACAAACCAGAATTGAGCCAACGCTACCAAGAAATATCAAGAAGATTTGACAAAGAAGATGACTACGGAGAGTCTGAGTTAAAAGAAGACAGGTCTTATTACAGAAGGGCAAGATCGCCAGATTATGGAAGAACGGAACCATACGACATATTCCCTTGTTTCGCAGGAAGACTACAAACTTTAAAGCTACCGCACAAGTTTAAATCAGCAAATCATTCCAAGTATGATGGCAAAGTCAAACCAAGACAATGGCTAAGGATTTACTCCCAATCTATTGAATTAGCTGGAGGAGACGACGACATCAAGGCTCTATTCTTCCCAATGGCCCTCGAAGCAATGCCGCTACAATGGTTTGACAAATTGAGGCCAAGATCAATCAGGTATTGGGAAGACTTGTAAGAAGCTTTCTGCAACAACTTCGCAGGCATTATTACCCATCCAATGACTGCAGCCGAATTGAAAGGAGTAAAGCAAAGGAGAGGAGAAAGTCTAAGCGAATACTATAGAAGATTTGGAGAATTCAGGGCTCAAGTCCACGACATTACTGATAGGGAGGTGATAGAGGCCTTTGCAGAAGGAATCTGGGCAAACTGGCAATATAAGGACTATTTCAATGAGAACCCAAGAACAAATGAAGACTTCAAGAGGGTTGTTGAGAAGCTAATTTCGTCAGAAGAAAGAACTCGGCACAGATTTGCTAGGGACAACCCAGAGAATAGAAGACCCGATTACAGACAGCAAGATAAAAGACCAAGGTAGGACAATATGGTGGCAACCACAGACAACAAAAGAAGATACAATGGCAACGGCAATGATAGCAATGGTAGCAATCACAATGGCAACTACAACAATAGAAACAACCGTAACAACAGCGGTTACAACAGTAATAGCAACTATTGGAGTAACAACTACCGAGGAAGAGCGCCGGAAAACATAGAAAACATGACGTGTCACATACACCCAGGGGCCAGACACAAGTTAGTTGAATGTAGCACTTTTCGGCAGCAATTCATGAAGAGAGAAAACAGGAATCAAAACAACTCGGAGCCAAAGCAAGAAGAATCCAAGAAGGAGGAAAAGAGAGCTGAAGGAGATTATCAAGAACCCCAACGCCAATTAGCGGTGATATTTTCAGGTGTTCCTAACACACGAAGCAAAAGACAAGAGAAACTAGCTCACAGAGCCATCATGGCAGCTGAACCAGCCATCCCAAGATATCTAGATTGGTCAGAGTACCACATCCACTTCACAAGAGAAGACCAATGGACCAGTGCAGCAAACGCAGGATGCTACCCACTGGTACTGGGTCCGACTATCGCAGGAGTAGCAGTAACTAAAGTACTCATCGATAGAGGAGCCGTGCTTAACATAATTTTCACAGATACTCTCAAAAGGATGAATCTGGATTATGAAGGTCTAATGACACCCACAAGCACACCATTCTACGGAATAGTACCCGGCAGAGCAGCTATGCCCCTCGGACAGATAACCCTACCCGTCACCTTTGGCACACCAGACAAATACCGGATGGAATTCATCAAATTCGAAGTTGCAGACTTTGAATCATGCTACCACGCAATACTTGGGAGACCAGCTTTAACAAAATACATGGTAGTACCACATTATCCATACCTACTACTCAAGATGCCAACAACAAAGGGCGTATTATCATTGAAAAAAGATTTAAAGAAAGCATATGATTGCGACGTACAAGCAGTACAAATATCCGAAAGATTACAAGATATAAAGGAAGGAAAGGAGATTGCAATGCTGACCAACGAAATGAACCCAGATGAGATTAAGATACCGGCTAAGAAGCCAAGCAACTTCGCACCACCAAAAGAAGCTGCTACCAAGACTATTGACCTACTGACTGGTGATCCGGAGAAGACGGCAATCATCAGTGCAAATCTTGACCCCAAATAGGAACTCGCGCTCACCAACTTTCTTCGGGACAACAAAGATATTTTTGCTTGGAAGCCAGCAGACATGCCAGGGGTCCTAAGGGAGTTGGCTGAGCACATAATTGATGTGAACAAAGGGTCCAAACCCATTAAGTAGAAGTTACGAAGATTCACTCTAGACAGAAAAGCAGCAATCAAAAAAGAGATCACCAAGCTCATGGCAGCAGGATTCATCAGAGAAATAATCAACCCGGATTGGCTTGCCAACCCGGTCCTAGTAAAGAAGAAGAATTCAAAAGAATGGCGCATGTGCATCGACTACACAGACCTCAACAAACATTGCTCAAAAGATCCATATGTCCCACCAAGGATTGATCAAATCATCGACTCGACGGCAGGATCAGCTCTGTTATCCTTTCTAGATTGCTATTCAGGCTATCATCAAATATCCTTAAGAGAAGAAGACCAAAGCAAGACTTCGTTCATTACACCCTTTGGGGCATATTGCTATAAATCAATGCCTTTTGGGCTAAAAAATGCAGGGGCAACATATCAAAGAGCAATTCAAACTTGCTTGGAGAGTCAAGTCGGAAGAAATGCAGAAGCATACATTGATGATGTAGTAATCAAGACAAAAGAACCTGAATCATTGATAGAAGACCTCGAGGAGACTTTCAAGAATCTAAAAGCATGGCAGTGGAAGCTAAACCCCACAAAGTGTGTTTTTGGGGTACCATCAGGACAACTACTCGGGTTTCTAGTCAGTAACCAAGGAATTGAAGCAAGTACAAAGCAGGTTAAAGCCATCATGGATATGAAACCTCCAAAGAAAGTTAAAGACATACAGAAGCTTACAGGATGCATGGCAGCACTCAACAGATTCATCTCCTGGCTAGGAGAAAAAGGGCTACCTTTCTTTAAATTATTGAAAAAGACAGGAAATTTTGAATGGACAGAAGAGACAGAAGAAGCATTCCAAAAGTTAAAAGAATACTTGGCATCATCACCAGTAATGACACCACCAAAAGACAAAGAGGACATGATGCTATACATTACAGCAACCAAGAACATTGTCAGCACAACAATTGTGATTGAGAGAGAAGAACCCAGACACGCATACAAAATGCAAAGACCAGTCTATTACATAAGCGAAGTACTAACAGAATCAAAAGTGAGATACCCACACGTGCAAAAACTACTTTATGTAGTGTTGATATCATCAAGAAAGCTGAGATATTATTTCCATGAATACAAGATTACAGTGGTAACCAATTTTCCACTTCAAGACATTCTACGCAACAAAGATGCAACAGGTCGGATATTAAAATGGGCAATAGAACTCGGTGCTCTCAACCTAGACTTCAAACCAAGAACAACAATCAAATCTCAAGCATTATCCGACTTCATTGCTGAATGGACAGAAATCAGTCAAAAAGAACTCGAACCAATACTTGACCATTGGAAAATGTATTTTGATAGTTCCCTAAAGTTAGGAGGAGCCGGAGCAGGAGTACTATTCATATCACCAGAAGGGAGACAGTTAAAGTATGTGCTACAAATACTTTGGTAGGCAACTAACAATGAAGCAGAATATGAAGCATTAATACATGGTCTAAGAGTTGCAAGCTCACTTTGGATAAAAAGGCTACTTGTCTACGGTGATTCAGCTATAGTAATCAATCAAGTCAACAAGGATTGGGATTGTACAAAAGACAATACGGATGCATACTGTGCAGAAGTCAGAAAATTGGAGAAAATTTTCCAAGGGCTCAAAATCCATCATGTACTAAGGGATTCCAACATTGCAGCAGATGTGCTAGCCAAACTGGGATCAGATAGAGCAAAAGTACCACCTGGTATATTTGTAGAAGAACTCATAGCTCCATCCAACAAACAACTTGGGAACACAGAAAAGGAGAAGGAGACAATAGATCCAATGGAAATAGATCAAGCAGAAGAACCAGACCAGTCAAGACAAATCATGGTCATACAAAGTGATTGGAGACAAACATACATTGATTTTATCAAAGAGAAGAAACTACCCGAAGACAAAGCAGAAGCAACTCGGGTTGTACGAAGAAGCAAAAACTACGTTCTGGTGGGGGATAAACTATACAAAAGAGCAGCAGCATCAGGAGTACTGCTTAAATGTGTTCTGATAGATAAAGGAAAGGAAATCTTGGACGAAATCCACTCAGGATGCTGTGGAAATCATGCAGCCTCTAGGACACTAGTCGGCAAAGCATTCAGAACCGGTTTCTATTGGCCAACAACACTCAAAGATGCAGAAGAGCTCGTCATAACATGCAAGAATTGCCAAATGTTTGCTAGGCAATCACATGTGCTGGCTCACAACTTAATATGCATACCGCCGGCTTGGCCGTTCTCATGCTGGGGGCTGGATCAAGTCGGACCACTCAAAAAAGCAAAAGGAGGCTTCGAATACATATTTATGGCAATCGACAAATTTACAAAGTGGATTGAATACAAACGTTTGGTCAAATACAGTGCAGAAAAGGTAGTGGAATTCATACAAGACATCATGCATAGGTTCGGCATGCCCAATAGAATAATCACAGATCTTGGTTCACCATTTACAGCAAGAGAATTCCAATACTAGGCAAGAGATTATGGGATAGAAATCGACTTTACATCAGTAGCACACCCGCAGGCCCATGGACAAGTCGAAAGAGCAAATGGACTCATATTACAAGGTTTAAAACCAAGATTATATGAAGATTTGAAAGATTATGGTGGAAAATGGATCGACGAATTACCGAAACTAGTATGGGGTCTAAGAACCCAGATCAGCAGAGCAACTGGATACTCACCATTCTTTCTGGTCTACGGATCAGAGGCGGTACTACCAGCCGACTTAATATGGCTATCTCCAAGAATAGAACAATATGAAGAAGGCAAAGCAGAAGAAACAAGGCGGTTAGAAATTGATTCAATAGAAGAAATAAGAGACAGTGCAATCATACAAAATGCAAGATATCAGCAAGGGTTACGAAGACATTATGACAAAAGTACTCAACCCCGATCACTAAAGCCAGAGGACTCAGTACTATGACTAATCCAGAAGAAAGATGGACGACACAAACTACTCAGTCCATGGGAAGGACCCTTCATCGTGAAGACAGCAACAGGACCCGGTACATACGAGTTGATGACTCTAGATGAAATACCTGTAAAGAACACTTGGCATATCAGCCAGCTCAAAAGATTCTACAATTAAGTACAACAGATTGTACTCAAGTTTTAAGAGAAATAAAACAGAGATTATTCAAGAAGAATAGCTTCAAATATGAGCCCTGTCCAACGGACAGAACCAACCCGTAATCAGGTTGGGGAAAAAGGGGCTTCCCTGTTAACAACCAACCCGAAAACGGTTGCGCTACATGGGTAATCTTGTCACTCAACCATATGGAGATGGTCTGACTGATGGCCAACGGCCAAATAGCTTCTTGGGTAAGGAGACCCAAGCTAGCATTTGTCACTCTACCATAAAGAGATGGTACGACTGACAGCCCTGTCCAACGGATAGAACCAACCCGTAATTAGGTTGGGGAAAAAGGGGCAGCCCTGCAAACATCTCAACCCGGAAACGGTTGTTGCTATACGGGCGCAATCGCTTACCCCAAGAGCTGGTACGATTGCTTACTTACCCTGCAAACAGCCAACCCAGAAACGGTTGTGCTATACGGGTCCGGTTGCCTACCCCAAGAGTGGTACGATCGAATACTTTGCCCAAGAAGCGGCACAAACACTCCAACAACTCGGTCGCCTACCCCAAGAGTGGTACGATCGACTACTTCGCCCAAGAAGCGGCACAAGCACTCCAATAGCTCGGTCGCCTACCCCAAGAGTGGTACGATCGACTACTTCACCCAAGAAGCGGCACAAGCACTCCAACAACTCGGTCGCCTACCCCAAGAGTGGTACGATAGACTACTTCGCCCAAGAAGCGACACAAGCACTCCAACAGCTCGGTCGCCTACCCCAAGAGTGGTACGATCGGCTACTTCGCCCAAGAAGCGGCACAAGCACTCCAACAACTCAGTCGCCTACCCCAAGAGTGGTACGATCGACTACTTCGCCCAAGAAGTGGCACAAGCACTCCAACAGCTCGGTCACCTATCCCAAGAGTGGTACGATCAACTACTTCGCCTAGAAAGGGACACAAGCACTCCAACAACTCGGTCGCCTACCCCAAGAGCGGCACGATCGACTATGTTGCCCAAGGAGGGGCACAAACACTCCAACAACTCGATCGTCTACCCCAAGAGCGGTACAATCGACTACTTCGACCAAAGAGCGGCACAAACACTCCAAACAACTCGGTCGCCGACCCAAAGAGCGAAACAAGCTATGGCAAAGCAGAAAAAAGCCATAAGGAAAGACAGGACGAAACTTGTCCATATTATTCAAAGACATCTAAGAAGAAAAGAAAGACATGACGAAGCCTGCTCACATCTTAAAAATTCAGAGACAAAGTATATTACAAGGACATCAAAAGAAGGTTGACTTTTCACATCTGTTCAAGAAGACGGAAGAGAAGGAGGAAGTACATTCATTTGATCAAGAATTTGGTCTGATAGACCACTAAGCTATACTTTGGCCTCCTCCCAGTGTCTTGAAAACTCAGCCATTACATAAGCTTCAGTAATCCGCTCAAAAGGAGCATCAGGGCAACAACCCGGACATACGAAACCACATTGTTGATGCACCGGTAAAAGCCACCCTTCACAAAATCATAAAACCGGGAAAAAAGCACCGGTAATCCCTGCTCGGCAAAGACTCGAAGGAATAGTACATATCCAAAACAACCACAGTACAAGATAAAGCATATCCAAGAGAATATTCCACAGCAGCAATACAACCCGTGAAGACACATTGAATTCTCCAACAACCAGAATGACAGCAGCAATAAGCAGCCGAACAAATAACTCGGAGACGTGTGAAGGATTACATACAAAATTACAGTGCCAAAGGATTACAGTTGAAAAAGAACTCAGACGGAGAAAAATTATAAATCTCATTGATCGAAGGCAAATACAAAGGTTACAGACGGCCAAACAGGACCGGATAAACTCAGACATAAGATAGAGACAAGATTCTTAAATATTGCAACAAGGAACCTAGCGGCGGCAGCAGCGGCAGCTCGGACGCAGAAGAACAGATAGAGCAGCATGATCATTACCAACCAAGCATAAGCCCGGGGGCTGCTCAACCTCACATACCAGCATATCTACGAATGAAGAAAGAATTGAAGAAGAATTTTCCTACTCAAGGTAGAACCACAACCAACAAAGAAGGTATTTATAGCAAACCAGAGGTAAACAAGGCTAAAGATCACAAGAAAGAGAGAGGAAAAGAACAAAAGAGCAAAGCAACAAAGGTGAATAGTGCCCAAAAGCAAGATTCCTGACAAAAAGTAAAAGAAGACGCTCACTCATGGCTATACAAAACCCATCCGTGACCAGCAAAAGACAAAGAACAAAGGAGTACAAATCAAGACCCTTCTTCCGGCTTCTTTTCAATAGAAAAGAACCCGGAGAAGGCTCGGGGGCTGCAAGTACCTACCACAGAAAAACATATTTTCAAATTTTTTTGACCCTCCAGCTTTTTGTACCAAAAAACAGAAGGCTTTGCACTCGCTGCACTCAAAGGAAAAAGAACCCGGAGGACATCAAGCAAAAGTGCACATCAGCCAAAAGAAGAATCAAAGAAGACCATCTCAAGATTTCACTTCAAGAAGGACCCGGATCAAGACTACAACAACTCGGCCCTTGAAGCTCAATCATGAAATGCTCAGGGGCTTGTCGATGGGGAACCCTAAGGGCCCCCCATGGACCATACTGCAGGGAGGTAGACCTTGGTAACAAGGCCTACAGCCCAATCGCCAAGAAGAACGCGGAGCAAAGCAACGTGCAAAACCAAAACTCTAACGCAAACTATACAAGAAAAGGCGCCCGAAGCGTAGCTTAGGACTCTGACCTTGTATCCGAATAGGACACAAACAACGCCTCTCAGCGCCTGGACTATAAAGGGCTGGTGAGGGTACCCATTATAAGAGGAGAACGCATACCCGATACTCAAAGCAATACAACGCAAACAGGCTAACGCCAAAACTGGATGTAAGGTTATTACTCGACCAAGTTGAGGGCCTGAACCAGTATAAATCGTGAGTCTCTTTGCGTAACCGCCAAATTCCGCTATTCGCCGAAGCCCGAACAATTGTCCCGGGTACCCCCGTGGTAGGCTATCGGTGGTAAAACATCGACACCGTATCCTACTGAGCCAGTGGACCCGGTGAGGGAAGAAAATGAAACTGATGCTGATTTCACTGCTCGACAGCGAGAGCATGCAAAAGTGAGAATGAAATACGATCTTGATCGTAAGAAATGGGACATTTTGAACCGCAAGTGCTTGATGGTGGCTAAGTCCACTATTTCAGATGCAATAATGGGGTCAATCCCAGATTGTGACACCGCCACTGAGTATCTCAAGAAAGTGGAGAGTCAGTTTACTGGCTCTTCAAAGGCTTATGCCAGTACCCTGATAAAGAAGTTATTCAATGAGAAATACTCTGGTGGAGGGATAAGAGAACACATATTGAAGATGAGCAACATGGCTTCCAAGCTCAAGCCAATGAATTTGAGACTCAAGGATGAGTTCTTGATTCATTTGGTTTTTGCTTCATTGCCTAAAGAGTATGAAACTTTTGTTGTTAATTACAGCATGCAGCCCGACAAATAGGATATTGAGAAGCTCATTGCAATGTGTGTGCAAGAAGATGAGAGGCTTAAAAGCTCACATGGTGACTCTGCTAACCATGTGAAGGGCAATAAAAAGAAGAATTTTAACAAGAATATCAAACCTCAAGGGAAAGCCCTTCAGAATGACCACCATCACAAGAACAACAATGCCCAAGTTGACAAGGATCAATATGGATATTACCAGAGGGACTGTCCAGATTTCCTAAAGAGCCTTTTGAAGAGAGGTGAGGACTTTATTACATACATAGATGAGTCCTTGTATTTAAGTTATGCAAAATATACTTGGTGGATTGATTCATGTGCAACTATTCATGTTGCAAATTTATTACAGGGATTCCATACGAGGACCCTGCAAAGAGGAGAAAAAAGAATTAAAGTAGCAAATATAGTTGAAACTGAAGTTGAAGCCATTGGAGATCTCTCTCTAGAATTAGATGATGGTTTTGTACTTTAGCTTTCAAATATCCTTTTTGTACCCTCTTTGCGTAGAAATTTGATAAATGTTTTACGTTTAGACGATGATGGATATGATTGCCGTTTTGGTAATGGCAAATGTCAGATTGTGTTTAATAATAAGTGTGATATTCTTGCCTTCCAACAAGACAAGCTTTATTTGTTATCACTTTCTGAGAATGTGAATGTTGTGAGTACTGAGAATGAGAATGCCTTCTCGTCTATGAATGCAAGAAATAAGCAGAAGATTGTTCATGATGTATCATTAAAATTATGGTACTGTCGTTTAGGCCATATTTCGAGGGAGGGAATAGAGCGATTGATTAAGAAATGAATTCTTCTACCATTAAAATTTTTAGTTTTAGAAAAAATGCATTGATTGCATAAAAGGAAAGTATGTTAAGAAAATAAAGAAAGATGCTAAACGAAGTGTAGAAATTTTAGAAATAATTCACACAGACATCTATAGTCCTTTTCCTATGAATAGTGTGGATGGCTATGATTCATTTATAACATTCACAGATGATTATTCTCGTTATAGCTATATTTATCCAATTAAGGAAAGACCAGAAGCATTGGATAAATTTAAGATATTTAAGGCTGAAGTAGAAAATCAGCACAACTTAAAGATTAAGATAGTAAGATCCGACTGTGGGGAAGAGTACTGCGGTTGACACACCCCATATGGCCAAATTCCTGGACCTTTTGTAAGGTTCTTACAGGAAAATGGCATAGTTGTCCAGTACTCTACATCGAGTGAGCCTCAGCAAAATAGAGTAGTTGAAAGACGTAAATGTATCTTAATGGATATGGTAAGAAGTATGATAAGTTACTCTACTCTACCGATAAGTTTATGGATGGAGGCATTAAAAACCGCAACTCATACTCTTAATCGAGTGCCAAGTAAGTCGGTGCCCAAAACATCATATGAGTTGTGGACAGGAAATGAACCTTCACTTAACTATTTACATGTGTGGGGTTGTCCAGCTGAGGCTAAAGTCTTTAACCCAAACATAGGAAAGCTAGACTCCAAGACAACCAGTTGCCATTTCATTGACTATCTAAAAAAGTCAAAAGGTCATCGCTTCTATTATCCTGACTGACAGACATACGAAGTTTGTAGAAATAAGACATGATGTGTTCTTGGAGGATGATTTGGTCAGGGGGAGCATGATAGCGCGAGAAATTAATTTTGAAGAGAAGTAGGTATACATGCCCACTCCGATGGTTCAGGAGCCATTCTTCACGCTACCTGTTGTTGCTGTACCAACAGTGCAAGACACTGTAGTAACAGCACCTGTTGTTAGTTCTCCAGTGGCAACAATGAATGAACATGAGGAACCTATCGTTCAGGATCCTATAGAACCCGTTGTCACACATAAGGAAGAGCAACAACAGCCTCATATAGAACAAGCGTCAACTAACGAGGCCCCTAGAATGTCTCAAAGAGTCAGGGAACCAGCCATTCCTAATGACTACGAAGTCTATGAATATGAAGAATTTTAAATGGAGGGTGATCCCACCTCATTTGAAGAAGCCATGAGAAGCGCTCACTCATCAAAGTGGCTTGAAGCCATGCAGGATTAAATGAGATCAATGAATATCAACGGAGTTTGGGACTTAGAAACAATTCCTAAAGGAGCCAAGATAGTAGGCTATAAATAGGTCTACAAAACTAAATATGACTCCAACGGGAATGTAGAAAGATTTAAAGCACGACTTATGGCGAAAGGCTTTACGCAAAGAGAAGGCATAGATTATAATGAGACATTTTCTCCAGTCTCATGTAAGGATTCTTTTAGAATCATAATGGCGCTTGTAGCACATTACGATTTAGAATTACATCAGATTGATGTAAAGACGGCGTTCCTAAATGGGGATTTAGAGGGAAATGTTTACATGGCACAACCAAAAGGTTTTGTTGTGGAAGGAAAAGAACATATGCGATGCCGCCTGAAGAAATCTATTTATGGATTAAAATAAGCATCAAGATAGTGATATTTAAAGTTTGATAGTACAATAAGGAAGTTTGGGTTTGAAGAAAATATAGAGGACAATTGTGTTTATGCAAAGTTTAAGAATGAGAAATACATTTTCCTAATCTTGTATGTGGATGACATCTTACTCGCTAGTAGTGATGTTAATCTACTACTAGAAACGAAGAAGTTCTTGTCCTCGAACTTTGATATGAAGGATCTCGGTGAAGCTTCGTTCGTTCCAGGAATAGAGATTCACCAAGATAGAAGAAGGTTTTAGGATTATCACAAAAGGCACAAAAGGTCTCATGCTAACGTACAGAAGATCTGATTCCCTACACATAGAGGGGTATTCAGATTTAGATTATGCGGGAGATAATAGAAAGTCCACGTCAGGATACATATTTACTCTCGCAGGAGGAGCTATATCGTGGAAAAGCTCTAAGCAAACCGTCACTACATTGTCTACGATGTATGCCGAGTTTGTAGCGTGTTATGAGGCCACATGGCAGGTGAATTGGCTGAAGAAGTTTATGCCCGAGTTGAAAGTGGTAGACGACGTACATAAGCCACTCAAGTTATACTACGATAATAATCCAGCAGTACGTTATGCTCACAACAATAAGTCAAGTGGTGCTACCAAACACATTGACAAAGTATTATGTTGTGAAAGACAAAGTCCGGGATCATATAATTAGTCTTGAGCACATAAGTACAGAAAAGATGCTCGCGGATTCGCTCACAAAAGGCTTATGGCCCCGTTCGCGTGCCCTTAAACCCGGCTTGATCCACTTATTTTTTCATTTGGAATAGTGTTTTTCTCTCACAAATTCATCCAGCATTCCTCCAAACCATCCAGATTCCTCCAGAATTCAGACAAACGAATGGGGCAATGTGTTCAGAGAACACTTAGCCGGCATGGGTTTAAGGGAAAGCCTATGATTCCTAGACAATAGGGGCCTAGATGAGAATCTGTTTTAAAACAGAGAGGTGCATTGTAGCTGTTAATCTAATGGCAACTGACTATGATGATGAGGCATGCTCTATGCACTGATCTGTGATGAAATGAGAACAAGATAAAGTAAGTTAAGTTTAAGTTATAAGTTGAGATCAAGGGGGAGAATGTTAGGTTGATCTCCTTCGACTCGGTCTAATGACCGAGTTGGGCCTTGATCCTGCGCCCTGATCGGGGGCGCCCAACCAAATCAATGGTTGGTGGGCCCCCGTCGCGCAGCGTCATAAAAAGGAGGTGGGGGCCGGGGCACTAGGTATGAGGTTCACTGCCCACCTATAAACCCTAAGCCGATCTAGAGGGGGCGCTGTGAGCGATGGGAAGCGCCACCGCTTCCGTCGCCGGACTCCACTTCTGCCCTACATCGACACCATGGCCAGCTCCTCTGCCAAGCCTGCTGATGGTCAGTAACTCCTCCCCACTCTCATCCTCTCTCTCTATCTCTCTTAGTTTTAGTTCATGTTTTAGGGTTTACTATATCCTAAATGTAAGTTTATACCCGCTAGATCTACCGCTAGTCGGTCTTAAGTTCTATCAGTTTACCTAATAAGTGATTGATGGTTTCGCTCTTGGTGTACAAATCTGATCATTGTCTAGCTCATCAGGCTGAGGTGAATGCCGGCACTTCACACAAACATATTCAATTGTACTCACTCGTCTTTTGAGGAAGATGAATCAATTGTAGTACTCGCTCTAGCCACGCTTTTTAGGGTGTGTTTGGTTCGACGACTAGGGTAGATGTGATATGGCCATCCATGGATTTCGGGATATGGATATCCATGTTGTCTATTTGGTTGGATGGATAGGACGAGTCATTTTTCTGTTTAGTTGGATGGATAAGATTGCATGGGATGAGAATACTTCACTAATTATATATATTATTTAGAAATAATAACAACTAATTATACCCTAATAAATATACACCGACACTAATCTTGTCATTATAATCACTAATTAAAAATAAAATACGTTAATTAGCACTATACTACTCTAATTGTCACACAAAACATGCGCTAATCAACATGTGAATATCCGCATCCACGAGATTTCTGAGGGCCAGGATATCTAACATTTACCCAGAATATTTCCTGTTGTGGATATCCATGTTCAGCTTGTCCATTCAACCAAACACCATGTATCCAGAGATATCCATGTTCCATCCATGGATATCCGTGGAACAAATACACCCTTAGTGCTCGGTTAAAAAAAACACTCAACTCTCTCTGTTGTTGTAAATTGGAAGCCTGCCCGCCTTTTTATACGGTACTGTTAATCTTAATGCATTCTGTTACAATTACAACGATCTGTCACTCCAGCCGTCGTCATCGTAGTTGTCTCGCACTAGCTCGATGACTCGAATTGACAAAAAAAAACAAACAAACTCGGCAGTCTGGCTGGCGGATGGGCTGCCGCCGGCGGCGTGGCGGCGACGAAACGTGGTTGTGGTCGCTGTACAAGTAATAAGAAAATATTCAGCAGATTCCGTGGGTGCCACTGCTGAGTGTGCAGGGAGCATAATGCGACATGCAGACAAAGGTCATATTCGTTTCTCTTATAATCCGTCTTTTTCAGCTTGTTTTTTTTACCGGAACAATGTTTTTTTCTCATAATAAATCAGTCGAACGGGGGTAGAAGAATAGAATAGCTTTGAAACAGAGCCATCGCCAAAAATAAAGACGTGAATGGCATAGTTGATGCTTTGTTAATTGTTCAATCGTGGGTATAGTTTAACAGGAGCTGGATGGATCGTGGACATTGCTTGCTCGATCGGCTGACAAGGTCCACGTTGATTGATTGAGATGCTATTTTTCAGCGCATGATGAGCCATTAGCCCATAATAATGCCCATTACTGTCGGCGAGCGGCCTGGTAGGAGTTTGACGAGTTAAAAGGCATCATGACGTACATACTAGCTTTGGTACGCTGCTTGCACAAGTTTTCTAAAGTTCAATTAATTTTACAGAAAATAATATGAATATTTATGTCTTTAATTATGTTTATTATAAAAAAGTAAGTTTATATCAATCTGATGACACTTATTTAATATTATAAATATTTGTTTTTATATGTATTTAGTTTAGTCTGGAATTATTTGGCTTTTCAAAACGTGAGAGTTATGTTTTTTATTTATGGAACGAGTTATTGAGTTAGCTGGTTTGACGTGTTCACCGTACCGGCCGGGCGCGCACAAGACATGCATCTTTTTGCTGAGTCGGTCCTAGCTTTCTCCCACCATGCAACCGGGATGTCTGTCCAGGGTGAAAAACAAGTCGACTGGAAAAACAACTTGACAGCAGCGTGGCCAGCGTGGCAGGGACGAAACGCGGCTTTGACCAGTGGCAGTAGACGAGCTAGAAGCTTTTTATAAACCTGGGTCATTTTCATTATACAAAAAATATTTAGTTAGAAAACGACAACGCACTTTTCTATCTAGTCATATAATAACAAGAAGTTTCTTTTGAACTTCGGCGACGACCCGCCACCGACTAGTGGACGAAACCCTGGCACGCTAGTCGGTGCTTGGGGAAAAAATTGCAAAAATGATATTTGAAAGATGGACTCTTTAATTATGATGACATTCGGGTAGATGAGAAGTAGATCCATCTGTGTCTATGAATGTGGATCTAATGTTAAATCTGCAAACAACCGATATTTCCTATTTTTGCAAATCGCCCGTGCTTCGGCGATCTCCTGGAGACGAAATGCTGGAAAAAACAACCAACGGGCTTGATTGCTTCAAGTTGAAGCGATGGGGCATGGAGGGAGCCCTTGAGAGAATCTGGCCCAGTTGCTTGTTTCCTTCTTTTTTCCTACTGACGATGATGCCAAGGCCCATCTCTGTGCTCCTCCGTCCAAAATAATGTGGGCCCATCGCATTAGCATAATGACAAAAAATGTACTGTACTGTGTAATTTAAAAAAAAACTATTTTTATTAATTGTATTGTTGCCCCGACAAAAAAAATATAAAAATATCCTCCAATCTCCTATCCAAACGGTGGCATTTAAATTTTACCAATTCAATGGGTGGAATATCACTTTTCGACGTTTCAACTGGCAGAATATACAATTTTTCTGCATTGTATATCATAAAAATCATGATTTTTTTATAAGCTCCAATAGATATAATCTTTCTATGCAAATACAATGTTCAGTACAATGTACTAGCTCACAGCATTTTTATTTCAAACTATCATGGTGCCAATACAATGTTCAGTACAAAACGTTGTTCAAATAACGGTTCTAGGAAAATACATTTCATTATAATTTTAATGAAACTAATTTATTTTATATATAATGGTGCATTTTATATAAAAATTTAGTTTGATGTTTTTTTACGTATGACAAAGATAAAGTGACCTTTTAATCTAATGGAAGGAGTACAAACTAAAGATCTTAGCGAGCAATACAATTGCTATATAAATCTTATCTCCATCTAAGACCATATTAAAAGTTGTGATTTTTTAAAGATATGCTTATTCCGAATCTTAATATATCTTAAAAGATATTACTCTTTATATCACGTCATTGGAAGATAATTTTCATATGAAACTTATAGATTTCTAGCTTTATAGATCACAATTCTTTGTTTAAGGCCATCCTAGTACTAAAATAATTGATAATTTGGCACAAAAGTAGCTTTCGGCGGGAAAAAGAATGTGATAACTCATTCGAGCTCTAAGATTTTGTAGGGAACGATTTTGTCCATCCTAACTTCTATGGAAAAGTTTTTATTTCAAGGTACGCCTTGTAGAAAAGGTGGATTCTGCCAATTCTAACTACGAAAAGAGGAAAATCCCGCTATTGAATTGGTGAATTTTTCATTTCTTCATTTCAATTGGTGATGAGACTATTTCTGCGATTTTTCATTCGGATGATTCCTTTAAAAAACGAATTAAAAAAATACAAAAATAAACAAATTCCCAGACGACGCAGAGCAGAGAGCACTCCACTGAAGAGCTAGCGTGCGGCGCTGGGGTCCACGCGGCGAACGGCGCCGGCTTACGCCTTGGGGGGCAGATCGGGCTGTCCCGCGGGCGGCGCCGCCGGAGGCGAAGTGAAAAGTCGATTGGGGGTGCGACGCCCCCCGCCTCGAATGCGGGCTCCCTCGATCCGAGTCCGACCGCCGGCGGTTGTCCGCGCTGGGCCGCGGCTGCCGCCCGCAGGGATGAGGCAGCGCGAGGAGTCGCGCTCGCGGCTTCCCTGCCCCCCAAGCCTCCGCTTTGAATATCCACGACACGACGGTAACAGAACAAGCCTCAGGTATTCAACCGCCACTCTTCATCACCGTCAAAAGTTGTGCTGCGTTTTCTTTTCCTCTTCACTCTCTGAGTGCAAAAGAGCGAGATGCTGTAAAAGGATGAACTGACCCTGTCATTCTTCTTTCCTCTTTTGCTACTTTCTGGGTTCTGCTGCTTTCCGTGGGCTTTAGGATAAAGGGAATAAAAAAGACCGACGAAGATTTGCTACCGTTCTTTTTCTTTTTTATAATTTCATTCATTTCATAAACCATAAGCTTTTAGTTCGTGTCAATTTGTCTATTCAATAGAAATCGCGCGTCCAAGGGTTCCAAACTTCAAATCAGCAACTATAATGTACCTTTAGAGAAGACCACCGACATGCAGAATTTATGTTCCATCTGTTATATTGTTATGAATACAGCAACTGGACGCTGCTTATGTGAGCTCCCTCTCAGGGAACAGGTAGTTAGGGGACATTATTCTCGCGACACGGGGAACAATAGTTGCAGATAAAATTTATCTGGAATTAGAACCTTGGCATCTTTTTGCCTTTTTTCAGAAAGTTGAGTGCCATTTAGTTGCGACGCGGGCTGAACTTCACCTCCACCAGATCAAGTTGGGCTTCTAATTTGCCCTGCTGATCTCCATTCTATGAATCGTAAACCAACATGATCTAGTGGAAACAGTATTTGCAACTGATAACAAAGAAACATGATCTTTTGCTTTCTGCACTTCCGCGTCGAATTGATGCCTCCTCAAGTCAGCACCGCCAGAAGCGTCGGCATAACCTTGCTCTAGCGTTTGTAGATGCTGCTGAAGAATCCAAGTTACTGGGTGTGATAACGATATGTGAGTGTTCTTTTTGGGGATTACCGTGGGAAAACCCTATTGATGTGTCTCTGTGTGATTGGTGGGAGGGGAAGGTGGATACTCAGACATTAGACCTAATTTTCCTTGTTTGTCAATATCTTCCTCTGTGATGCAATGCTATGCATTGACATGGAATACATCGACATCCATCAGCTGTAACATGTAGGAATAATTGCAGTGGAAAGAAATATATACCAGAGCTGATTCAAGCATATTCATTCTAAATTAGACAATCCATGTGAACTTGCAAGTTTGATAACTAGACCCTTTTTAGGAAGTCCGTAAATGCTTTGTGCCTTGGTGGGAGCCATATCATTTGATGGCCATCATACATATTCCCTCTTCGAGAATGCAATATTTAATCAAAGTAATTCAACTTCTATAGTATATTCCCCAACTGCTCTTATTTTGTTGCTAAGAAACAGAGTTGTTCATGTTATAAGACTAGTTTGGTTTTTGTCCTGAATAACAACAGCAGGAGATGAACAGAAGTACTAATCGAAATTCTGAATAGGATAATGAAAGGAGATGCTTTCCTAGCAAATGACAGTACGGATGGCTGACTTGGGTTGAACATGGAACCTCTTGAATTATTGTGAAAAGTGTGATTTGGGAGAATATATGTATATCAGAATAGGTTTTGTGAATGACTAAAGATCATGCACGTATGTGGGGAATTGATTCTCAAAAGGCTATATATATTTAACCCCAATAATACCGTCAATCTGTTGTTATGTCCATCTGCCCCCAGCATATAACTAAACATCTAGCCAACTTTAGTACTATCTTTTAGGGGCAGCTTAGCATCTGGAATGGACAAGCAACACAAATCGTCGATTATATTAGTCAAAGGGCAAAAGATTTACTGAAGAAAAAAGAAGCTTCACCTGTCTTCCCTTTTTTGTCTTCAAGTAATAACCTTACTATCAAACTGTTAATTTGATCATCAATTCACAAAATCTTGTCGATAGTTTCAATAAGTTACTCATACTTAGCTACTTTGGCTCCATTGGTGAACAATTTATTTTATTCCGTTCTTCCACACTACAGGGCAAAGGTTGGGAAAGATTCCATAATCAAAGCAGATTGCATGACTTAACAAAATTCGAAAAATGATAGTTTAACAATGTAATTTTACTATCCAGAAATTTAGCTGGATGATTTTATGTTGTCTTTCAGTGAGCCCCGTTGTGTATAAAGCAAACCATCTTCAATTCATAATAAGAGAAATACTAAAGGTTAATTTAACTAAAATTGCTAAAAAAAATCCTGGGAGCATGTTGTCTTGTTCAAAACTTCTATTTTTTAGATGAATGAATATAGATTCATCACGATCTTATTTGTGTTTTGTTAGCCTCTTTTCTTGATTTACTTTGTCTTTTGTTCTTATAATTTCTCAGATGATGTAGCACTTTGGCCACAACTGGGAACATCAGGATTTCTCTTAGCCACACGAAGTGTGCATCATTGCTAGATATGCACCTCCACCAGTATATATTTGGCGGAAGAATCAAAGTATAAAGAAATATGTTCCTTGATCCTCGCACCTATGTCGCATGGAAATTATTAAAGATATTGTCCTTGGATAGCTTAAACGATAGTTACTCCGCCAAAATTTGAAGAAAGGAGGGCAAGAATATATATAGAGAGAGAGAGAGAACAAAAAACATTTCTCTTTGATCAGATCATTTCATCAATGTAAATCGTTACTCTTATTTTTTTCAACACGAGGTAACCCCATTTCCATTAACCTTGTAACGGAAATCGTTACTCTCATATGTAGGAATATCCAGGAAGTCAACTTCTGTTTGTGCTTATTTCAAGTGTTGAAGCAACTTACATATTTGTATGAAAGATGATAAATTTGACAATATTCTTTTGGTTTAACTGGTTTGGTTGCAGACCATTCTGCAATGTGTGTTAGGCACCATTTGCATGCAAAAATCTTTTCGCTGCCATTGCATGTGTGTTGCCCTGCCTGCTCAATCACAAATTCACAACTGCGCTCAGTTGTAGGTGTAGCCCTGCCTCAAGATTTAAATCTAAGTTATGTTATAATAATGGGCTATACGTGCCAATACAAAATTTGTTTGGCATCATCTAGTTATATGAACTACTTAACTGCTTTATGTTTTGTCTAACCACCTACAAATGTTCTCATCACAAATAGTTCCTTACTATATCTCATATTGCTAAGGTCAATTACTCCCTCCGTTTCAGAATACTTGGGAACTTTTACTGTACCAACTTTGAGTTTTTGACTGAGTATATGTTCAATTAATTAAAGAGAGAACAATAGTGATAATAGATTTGTGATCATACCATGTATCAACCTGATGTATCGCTATTGAAATTCTGAATAAATCTTCCGCTATCGGGAAAAAAAATTGTGATAAAAGGTGCTTTAAAGATATTACTCCCTCTGGTCATCAAAAGAAAGACTTATGACAGTTAAATTGCACTACATGCAGTCTATGTAGGCTATCTTAAACATCTTCTTTTAATGACTGGAGGGAGTATATGCTTTAATTTGCGTATGCATATGTCAAAATTTGACTTTAAACAAAAAAGTCAAAGTGGCCAAGTATATGGAAACAGAGTACTATTTGATTTATTTTGTGATAGTTTATATAGCTGTTAATATGTTTTCAGAAGTAATATTAATATTCCATGGTGTAGATACAATATGTAACACTGTGAAATCCTGCTTTCTTTAGCATCACTTTCCTCTTGCATATTTTCCTTTCTCGTTTCTGCTTTCATCTCATACTCTTGTTCGATTTGGATAGCTCAGTTAGAAAGGCTAAGATCAAAGCATCTCCATGCCTCCACAGCAAACCCTGGATTCACAATTATTGAGGTCCCTCCACTATAAAAGGGCAGCCAGCCACAAGGAATGAACACAACCAGCCAGCAAGCAAGCAGACAAGGACAACACAGCAACTGAAACCCTAGTACCAAGAACAAACAACTACAAGAGACTTTGCAAGTTCACAGAGTATGCATCACTTCTTGTTCCTCGTTCTTATGCCCATGTATTAGACTGTCACTATGACAACTCTATTGATTGTCCATTCTCCTTCATAATAAAGTATGTCCTTTATGGCTATTAAATCTACAGCTAGTTTGTCTAAAAAAGTCTACTTTCAATTTAAATAAGTTATGTGCAAGTGTGATTTGCTCCTTGTGATGCATGATATATGCAATTTAATTGATTGCTTTACTAATTTCCATCAGATATGTCCTTGGAATAATTAGTTTTCCCTTGCATGGGCTTTTACTTCCTTTTCAGTTGGTACACTAACTTGGAAACATAATCGATTTAAGTGTATGTCCAAATGATTGATTAGGGTGCCGTTTTGGTCAAGCTTAAGCCTATTTTAAGGCAGCTTTTGCTTAATCTCTTTCTCCATGTCTGTTGTCTTCCCTTAAAATATTCTTTCTTTTTTAGTTTGTGATTGCATGTCGTACAAGCATCTAACAAAGGCCAAAAAGATCATAGGGCCTCAAATTCTCGGTCTTCTAGCTCCCATCTAGCTAGACCATCATTGCATAGGTGACTGGTATATTCCTGTGTATAATGATAATATTGCAACACATCAAGGTTGTTTCTGTAATGTCTGCTCATATATCATACAGATATATATGAAGAAACGTCTAGTTGCCTTTAGGTTTGGTATACATTTGTTTTGTTATGTTCTGAACTACACTCCACAACTTGTTGACACATGCATGGTATGCAGGGCTAGCTGTTGACTGCGAATGAACATCCAGAGGAAGCCTGGAGACTGGAACTGCAAGAACTGCCAGCACCTCAACTTCAGCCGCCGTGATTACTGTCAGCGTTGCCGTGACCCACGCCCTGACTTGCAGTTCAGTGACGGCTATAGCACGGGTGGTGTGCTGACCTCCCTGGACATCCGCCCAGGTGACTGGTACTGCAGCTGCGGTTACCACAACTTTGCCAGCCGCAGCAGCTGCTTCAAGTGCGGCACCATTGTCAGGGACTTCCCAGCAGGACAAGGTGCAGATGGCGCTGAGGGTGACTTTGCTCGTGGACGCGACAGTGCCGCAGTTCGTGCTGGGTGGAAAGCTGGCGACTGGATCTGCACAAGGTGATCAGACTATTTCTGCTTCCTTTCAGTAAGATGAAGGAATGCCTTCGTATGCATGGCAAGAAACAGTGGCATGCATGTGTGTTTTATGCTGAATGCTGATTAAACAGCAGCAGTTCATAGAAGTTTTTTTTTTTTTTTTTTGAGTAAAGCAGTTCATAGAAGTTGATCTTATGGGTTTGCTTGGAAATTGTCTTGACACAGACGTTAATATACTGTGTTTCTCTACTTTGGCCAGGCCTGGTTGCAACGTGCACAACTTTGCTAGTAGGATGGAGTGCTATAGGTGCAATGGACCAAGGGAGGCAGGTATATGTCTTCGTCAGTATACAACTAAGATTTCAAATTTTGTGTCATTTTTATATGCGTCTTCAGTTAAGTTTGCATGCAATGATCAGTCTAGAAAAGCACATTAAAATCTTACAACAATGATTAATCTATTAGATGCTACCTATCTAATCAATCAATCCTGATGCCTGGTGAAGTGCCTTTTTGATCTTTCATTTTATTCTTTCAAAATGTTGATGCATCTTTTCACTTCGAAGAGACCTTTTAATCTGCTCTGCTGATGCTCTGCGTCCTCAAAAACGGAATTGTTCTGCTGTGTAGTAGGCACCGGGAAGTAAGAGGCGACCGAGGTGATACCAAGACCGTGAGATGTGACGAGCTGGCCGAGCAATGGAACCAACTGCTGTCACACACTCACCGTCAGGCATCCAGGAAGGATGAGTCTGCTACGTACACGAGTATATTGTTGTTTGCCAAGCGTAGTACCGCTGCTGTGGTTGCAAGGGTGGAGAAGTACCCAAGCGCAACAACTGTTACGTGTGTGTTTGCTCTTTTTTGAGGTTGTGTTGATTCAGTGACTGCTGAATTGTACGGCTTGATGATGTACTTGCATTGTGTGTTAAACAGCATATATAATTATCTAATTAGTGTTTGCTTATCTATACTCTGTTGGTGTTATTGTTCAATGTTTTGCTGGTCTTGAAACCTGTGTGGTTTACTAGCGTGGATCATGGCACGGTCAGTTTGTTTATGCCAAGCGTGTATTCGTAAACATTTTACAGTCAGGATATGACACTTTGAGAGGATGTTGTGCTGACCTGATTTGCATTGCTTGTGGGTAAAGCATATACCGGAGGCCGACGGTAAACCCAGTTATCGATATCAAGAAATCAGACGGCTTTCTCTGGAAAATCAGTTTTTTTTTTCTAGATCACGCAAAAGGTTTGCGCGTTTTTGTATTAAGGTAAAGAAAAGTTTAATATAACACGCCTTAACGGTGCCCTAGGGGGTTAGAAGAGTTTTCTCCCATGATTTCTCTACAGTTGTCCCATGCAGCGGTGATTTTTTTAGTATCTTTCCAATTCATAGGCCCAGTAGTGTGGAATCTGAATGTGCCACCTAGAATTCACTTCTTATAGTTGCTTTGTCAAAATAAAGTTCTAATACAGAGATAATCTAGGCAAACGAAGAAAAGTAGAGATATAATCTAGGTAAAAAAGAAAAGTAGAAGATCCTAGATGGGTTTTTTTTTTCGGCGAGAATGTATATATCTACCTTATTTGACTGTGGTGGCAAAACAACTTTGGTACATTATTTGTAAATAAACTGCTCAGAGTACAGATAGGGGGTGATTTTGGTTCTATTGGTAGTATGTGGCTGTGTAATAAGAGGTTTTTGATTCATAATTGTATTACTTCACCAAGCCAAGTGGGTTTCATCTCTTTGGACGGCGAGGTGCATGGAATAACTGGTGCTAGAAGAATGTCGTGAGTTTCTAGTCTCAAGGAATGTACCTACGGTGGTGTTTCTCTAATTTCTAGAGAAATTTGGTGGTCTGATAAACTTGTAGTAGGTTAGGTGTAGCTTTTCGGTTATGAGAGAAGTTTCGGTGGGTGTAGCCTCATTTCCAGAGTGTTGAGTTGCCTACTGTAACTTTCAGTTATTGGTGGTTAACTTTTGAGCTGTAAACATATTTTTAGTTTTTTGGTCGTTCTAACTAAAAGATATTTTTGATTTTTTTTTATTTTTTAAGGCTCGGCCCTAAAACTCTAAAAAAAATCCGATGCATGATTTACTAAGAAGGAACTGTCATGTTCGCTTGGCTGATAAGCCATGGCTAAAAATACCGTTGGCTGATTTGTTGTGAGAGAAAATACTATTCATTGACTGAAAAAGTACGTCTTATAAGCCAAACGAACAGGACGGAAAGAAGGCATGTTGGGGGCCTCGGGGGCATGCTCGTGCATGTGTTTGAAATTAAAACTTAGAAGCAGTGAGGAGCATTGGCGCAACTGTAAATCGTTTCCGGTGCAGCAAATTTGACCATTTTGGCCCCGTTCGGTTGGCAGAATTTTGGCTGCAACTGACTGAAAACACTGTTCTGGCTGAATTATTGTGAGAGAAAAACACTGTCCCGGCTGAAAAAAGAAGCCGAACAAACCGAGGGGTAAGCCGAACGAGCAAGGTTGCCTGCACAATGATGAATTGTAACCCTTCGCCTAGAGAACTAGCAAGGTTGCCTGCACAAATAACTCAGTTGCCTAGCTTTTTTCATTAATTTGTTTTTTACTTAAAAACATTTTGAGGACAAATCAAGGTACCCTTCAATTTTCTCTTAATGAGCTCCCTTACTTGATAAAACTATTACCAAGTCTCTGACCAATTATTTAGTTCCTTGGCTCTCTTATATATATTAAACTTTTCAATTATCTTACTTTTTCTTGTGAACCCATAGTCCATTTTTTTAACCCTAAACCATCATCACAAATCCCACACATGTCGGCTAGAGCCACTTCTACGTCAAGCAGCCATTGGCTGGCATCGTCATCGTATCAACTTCCGTCGTATTTTAACCATTTTCAAACATATTATTATGGAACCACCACTAATGCTAGTGATTTACTGATCGAACCCATGGATTTAATTTCGTAGTGGCCCAAATATTTAATTTAAATTTAGATTTTGAAGTTCAATTTCTTTGAAAAGATAAAAAAAATAATTTCAAAATGGGCCTGTCGGGAGGTCGATCGTGGGCCCACAAGCGGGTGCACGATAAACGGCCTTTTTGTCCCAGTTTCAGATCTAAATGGGCTGTTAATTCCGTCGGCCCATGTACAGTTGATGATGGCCCATGGGTGCATGTTGCCACAACCCACAACCTGTCGTTCTGGCCCCACATGGCATCGACACACGCCGTCTCCGTCCAGTGATCCAAATCCAACTGGCTTGCCTTCACGGCTGCACCTACCCCTGCGGCCTTGCCGGGAAGGAAACGGCAGTGGAGCCGGCAGCTGCAGCTACCCCGAAGCCCTGCGCACCCGCCACCGCCATGGCAATCCACCTCCGCGCCCACGCCTTCGCGGCCAACCCGCTGCGTGGAGTCTCCGCCGCCACCACCGCCGTCTCGCCCTCCACGGCCGCCGAGGCCCTCCGCTCCCTCCTCGACCCCAGCTCCGCCGCCGCCGCCAATCCCCAGCCGTACCTCTCCAAGATCCTACCTTTCCGCCGGGGCCGCCCGCTCGCGCGCTCCACGGACCCTCCTCCCGCCTCCGCCGCCTCCGCAGCGCCGGCCTGGTGCCTCGCGTGGCTCCCGCCGTCCCGCGTCCCCGGGTTCGCCCCGGGGGCCTTCGTCTTCCTGGGCGCACACGTCGAGGGGGGCGGCAAGGAGGCCGCCGCGTACTGGGCGGTCGACGTCAGCGAGGGCGAGGGAGCGACGGTCGGCGGGCCGGCGGACGGGGATGGGCCGTCGGCGTTTGTGGACTTGAGGACGCTCATGGTCGCCACGGACTGGAGCGACAAGGATGCCATGGGGGAGCTCGCCATCGCAGGACATGTATGCAGGATTCTTACTTCTTCGGTTCTTGTTTAACCATTCTTGTAATTTAGCGCTGTATCTTTGAACGATGACTCGAAGAAGATGCTCGATCTGATTTCTGAATTTCGAGCAGGCTCGAGCGCTGCTCGAATGGCACAGCACGGCAAAATTTTGTGGAGCTTGTGGAGCAAAGGCTGTCCCTACTGAAGCCGGAAGGCGTAAGCAGTGCAGCAACGAGTCCTGCAAGAAGAGGATATACCCTCGAATTGATCCGGTATGATTTGTCCTCTCTTCCTCAGTTCCTCTCTTTTGTGCAGTATTTGTATATGGATTTTGGGGCTACACGTTGTGCTTCCAGCCACCATTTCTTATCCTGTACTCCGTAGAGATCTAGAGAAGTAGAGATGCTCAAACTGACAATAAGGTATTCACCCTTTTCTTTCTGCACGTGGTATTGCAGGTTGTAATCATGTTGGTCATTGATAAAGAAAATGATCGGGCGCTCTTAAGTCGCCAGTCAAGATTTGTGCCTCGCATGTGGAGTTGTCTTGCTGGTTTCATAGAGGTGTACATAACTGCTTAATGTTCTTATTAACGTTGCTATTATTCTGTGCTTCATTGAATTCTCTATTATTGTCACTTTTTTTTCTTAAACTGATTTTGGATGGGGTTAGATGGAAGGAGACACAAACATCAAGAGTAAATTTCAGTTTTCATCTTAAAAATTCAATTATTTACTGATAAGTAGTTCAAATAATGAATGCAGCATACTAGAATGTCCTGGTTAGATAAGCTCATAACAAGTTTACACTGCCATATTAATTTTGAACTGCAAGGGACAATAACCCTTCCGGCATAAAACAACTGAACTCTACATACATGAGAACTGAGTGTCTGACCTACCACACATAATGAGTGATTTTTAAATATGCAACTTTTCTCCTACAAAAAATGTTTCACTTGATTTTAACTAAGTAGCTAGTATTGGGTTCAAAAGGTTGGTCTCATTTTGAAAATGAACAGCTTCCCTTCTGTAACCATGAATTTAGTGATTTTCCTATGTACAATGATTCCTCTCCTGAAACTAAAAGAGAGCTTATTTTCCTGTTAAATATCACCAGAAGCTTATGCTTAATGTAAGCTAGTGTATTGTCTGTAGTATAGCTAACAAGATCATTGTCTTCTTTATAAAGTATAAACATTATTAGAAGCTTATACTGCATCTGTTATGTTTGTAGCCAAGAGAAAGCCTGGAAGAGGCAGTGAGACGAGAAACATGGGAGGAAACTGGCATTGAAGTTGGACAAGTCGTCTATCACAGTTCTCAACCATGGCCTGGTAATGGTCTTGTCATTTCTGAGGAAAAACAGTAGTGGAAATACTACTGGAAGATTGGAACAGTACTTTCATGTCTGTACTATTTTTATGTCCAAAATATAGGAGTATTTACACAGTGATTTAAGTGCTTTTGTTATCAGTTGCAAACTAAGTATTCTGCACTTAAACTGTCTTCTTGTATTGTATCAGTTGGACCAAATACTATGCCCTGCCAACTAATGATGGGCTTCTTTGCTTATGCTAAATCGTTGGAGATAAAAGTGGACAAGCAGGAGCTTGAAGGTAATTTTTGACACTTCATCAGGAATCCAGGGTTGTTTCTTTATTTCAACTTGCATTTCTTTAACTTCTCTTCCTGTTCCTACATAATTGTTTGGTCTGTCCTTTATCCTATGTTGTGGTTAGTCTTGCTATTATAGTTTTCTTCGTCTGCTACGACATAGTATGCTGATGTATGAGTATACTGCAACCCTTTGACAGAGCTTGTGTGCAGGTTATACACTCTAGAAATGAGGCTTAATTTGCTGATCCTTTTTAGAGAATGGATGACTAGAAAGGTTTCAATATCTATCTCAAATGCCATTCTTTTACCATGCATGTAGATGCCCAATGGCACAGCCGTGAAGACATCAAGAAAGCGTTGACATTTGCTGAATACGAGAAAACTCAGAGAACAAATGCTGCCAAGGTCAATCAGATTTGCAAGGGTGCTGAAAAAGGGCAGAGCCTCTCTGATGACTTTAAAGTTGAAAGTGGTGAGCCTGCTCCAATGTTCGTCCCAGGACCCTTCGCCATTGCTCATCACCTTATCTCGGCATGGGCTTTCGAGGGAGCACCAAAGCTGCCTAGTTCCTTCTCAAATCTATAAGCCGGGACCCTAGTGTTCAGACACATCAGATGGCAGGAACTGGATCCCTAGGTTGGGGGCTCATGGATCATCTGTGTTGTTGTGAGTGTAATTCTGATACTATTCATTGCCGGTTGTAATAAAAATCAATAGAGTACTAGGTACAGAAGATTTGCCGGAGGATTTGGCATCAACGGATATGTATATCCATTGTTTTTCTTTTACATTTTCTCTTTTTTGTATCACACGTAACATTGCAAAGATACAATGATATACAACACAAATTGTACTCATGCGTTTATACATGTATTCAGATAACTGGATTAAATAGCAGAATCTTTCCCCCTTTTTTTCCCACGTGGTTTGTTAAAGTTGTTCATGGGCAATTTTGCTGCTCTTGTTTCCTTTCCCAGGTCAATTCATCACTTAACATCACAGATTTGTTAGGAATTTAGGCAATTTCATTATCAGTTTAATCCAGAAAAATAACATCAGCAGGTTTATGACAACGTATATGTGCATATGTATATTTCTTATGAACACTACAGCATGCAGAGATGACATATTGGTGAATACAGTAAAAACACAAAGTACAGAAATCACAGAGATTAGACTGTACCCAGCGGAGGGTCCCATGCCGAGGGCATCGGAGGCTCCATTCGTACTAGTCGACATAGTGCGTTGCTCGAAGTCGCGGACCACAGTCGATGCAGGAAGATGTTCGCAGTGCAGTCCCACGAACGGATCACCAGGAAGAAGACGCCTTGACGTTCCACAGACAATCACCGGGAAGAAGATGTACGTGGACGAGCAGTCGCGGATCGCTCCCCAAAAACCTAATCGCCGCTCAACCCGTGCAGGGTTCTCAGACGGACGAGGGTTCCGGAGGCACCTGCTCTCCCGCTACTTCATGCGCGCAGAGTTACGGGACGGGGAAGCCAGTAAGCTGCTGATCTGTGGTTCTCTCGGGAGTGGTTGCCAGAAGGACTTGATCTCCGCTGACGGAGGACTCGGATATATGGGTGCGACGGGAAGGAGAGAGGCAACGAAGAATCCTAGGAGACGGAAGCGGAAAGGACGGTAACTGCCGTCATCAGTTCGCCTCCACCATCAAGGGGAGTAACTCCCATTGTTATGTGGATTAAGTGACAAAATCCACCATCAAGGGGAGTAACTCCCGTTGTTATGTGGATTAAGTGACAAAAGACTGGCCACGCCCGCCTGCCTCGGCCCGGCCCACGGCCCGGCCGGCGGCGGTGGCGGGGCGCGCGCGCGTGTGGCATGCCTTTATCCTTTTCTCAGCTTCTCAATTTAGATGAATAATTTCCAACCATATAAGCTGAGTCAGCGTTCAGTCAAAATCCCGTATGGTATTAAGCCATACAACACTTAATGTTACGTACCATAGAGTTTTATTTGATTTATTAAATATTATATGGACCCCAACCCCACAGCGATGACACCCATGTTCTTGGTGGCTGCGGGATTCAGTTTCATCAGGGTCGTAAGAGTAAATTCTTTGATTACGACTTGGTTGATTCTGTGAGGGATTGGCGTGCCGACTGGTTTTATGCCGCCAATATGATTCCTCCTCTTGCTGTTTATTCTGGTTCTGGTCCCGTGGTTAATGACCGATGGGAAAAGAATCCTCTGACGGTGGATGAGCTCCAGGCGATCAAGCCGTTTCTTGAGAGGATATGTGCTCTGAAACAGGGAAGGCTTGACCGGCTTCGGGATCGTTTCCAGTTTTCTTCGCCACCGTGTTCAACCTCTGAAGGAGCGAGAGAATTATGGTTTTGAATACTCTGGGGTGGAGGACCCTTCTCGTATGGTCCCTGCCCTTGAGTTGACTGGTGAGAAGGTGCTCGAGCGCCTTCAGAAGATGTTGAAAGGAGTAAGCGTCGTCCCGCATACTGTCCCTGAGTATTGTGCTAACAACCCGCCTCCTACCGTGAGTTGTTTTTTCTTATGCTGGTACTTTTCGTATTTCCTTTGCTGTCTCCACTTTTCGCTTAATCTTTCTCATCTGTTTGTTTTACTTTTTTATAGGAATTGGGGCGTAACTTCGTTGATCCGATCCCCCTTGATGACTGCCCCACCATTGTGGAGACTAGGGAGAATCTTGCTGGGGCATCTTTAACCAGTAAGTTTCAAACCACCATGATGTTTCCTGGTGTTTCTTCCGCAGTTCTTGACACCTATGTAGAGTATGTTCATCGTCTAGTTCCTTGAGCTCCTCGCAGTGTCGAAAAAAGAGGGCGAGCGGATTGTTCTTCTTCTGGTTTATCTGCTACCAAGAAGTCTCGCCAATCGAGTACTCGTCCAGGTACTCAAGTTATAGGTAGCATGCTCCTAGGTGAGCATATTAATATGTTTTGTCTTTTTGTTGCTTGTTTTTGGCTTTAACCGAGTACTTTTCTTCTTTTTCAGATGGCGCTGTGGTTGCCATGTTTGAGAGTGAGGAAGATGAGGATGATGATGCGGCCCTTGTTATGCGTCGGTGAGTTGTTTTCTTGTTTTCTGCTGTTGAGCACCTCTTTTTGATCTGACTTTGACCTTGTTCTTTCGTAGTAAGCGGTTGTCGACCTCAAGTTCTTCTGGGGCTCTGTTACCGACCACGCCACTCCTGTCGCAAGGTGGTGGCGATATTTTTGCTGCTATAGTTCCCCCTCTAAGGTCTTCTGTTGGTTTTATGAAGAAGATAGCTAAGTGAGTGAATCCTCGTTCTGTTTCTTTGCTTTTGTTTTCCTTTTTTCTAATTCATATTCTTATCGTCGAGTTTCCTTATCATCTTGCAGACCCTTGCCTTCCCTTAACCCTCAGTCGACCTCTTGTCAGTCTTCTGGTTTGCCCCGGTGTACTGAGTCTCAGGGTCTTGAATGTACGGTCGGCGAGGTGGCTGTGAGGGAGACAGGGTTCTCTAGTGGTCGCGCAGCTGCTGATTTGCTGGATCCGGAGGTGGCCGTGGCCGTGGCGGTGGAGCCATCTGAGGAGGTAGCCGGGGCTTCCTAGGGCACGGCCCTGGTCTTGTCTTCTTTGCCTCGGCCGGCTTCTCCCTCTGCTCCTCTTGCTAGTGGCGTTCAGCGTTTGGATGATGATGTGGTGCAACAATTCGATGCCACTCATCAGTTGTCAGAGCTGACCGCTGCCTGGGGAACCTTTGCGACTTCTTTTGGGGAAAACTCCAGGTAAGTTTTTTCTGAAGTTCTTTCTTTGGATGTTCGTCTTTCTTCTGTTCTTATATCTTGTTTTTCTCTCTCTCCTTTGTTCAGTCTTTTTCTTGGGACCATACCGGCTTCTTTTTCTCATCTAAAACCGAGAAAAAGTTGTCTTTTGAGGTTAGTGCCCTAAAAACAGAGCTTGCCTCTGTCGGGCTGAGATGAAGACCGAGCGCCAAACGTACCAAAGGGAGGAAAAAGCTCTCCGTGCCCAGGTGGTTGAGGCAGAGAAGCGGAGGGATGCTGCTGTCCAGGAGGCCTTGAAGAGTGTTGAGGCCATGAAGAATGAGTGCAATGGTATTGCGGGTTCTTTTTGTTTCCTTTTGTATTCAAATTTCTCTTTCTGCTGACTTGTTTTTTGGTGCTTGGTCTTAGCTCTCCGAGTTGAAAAGTAGAAGCTCTCGGAGGGTATTGAGGAAATGAAGACACTTGTTTGCAATAGTCACAACAAGGCTGAAGAGGTAATTACTCGTGCTGAGGAAGAACTTGCGCTTGCCAAGTTGATTAGGCGTGGAGCTGACAGGGATCTTGTGCAGGTCCAAAAAATGATTGAAGTCTTGACTGGCAAGTTGGCGACGGCTACTGAGAACTGGAATGCTTTGTGGAAATCATTTCGGTCAGTAGCCAATCTTCTTCGGACTCCAGCAGATGATGGTCAATCTTGGGCTCAGTTCATTCCTCAAGTTCCGACTTGTTTCCAGGAGTTCATGAAGAGGTGCGCCCAACTATGTACCAGAAATGTTCTTGCCCAGGTCTGGGTTCTTGCTCCGGAGATGCCTTTGTCCAAGATTGCAGAGGAAGCCGAGAGTCAAGAATATCTGTATGCCGTTGAAAAGGTGGAGCTTGAGGTCAAAGATTTAGCCAGGAGGATTGTAGATAATCTTAATATTGATATTTCTTCTCCTGATGACGATGCTTGATGTAATTGACCTTCATACTCCAGCCTCTGTAATAGGATATTTATACTTCTTTTTGAATGAAGATCCCCTTTTTTGTTGATGTCTTCTTTGCCTTGATGTTTTTGCCTTGTTTATTCTTTAAATGAATTGTCCAAGTGATCAGAACTTTTTCCGAGTAGTTGTTTGTTGGTCGTGGTGCGCATCCATAGTTTGTGGTGGTCGTGTTGTTTCATCCATTGTAGGGTCGCTCCTTGATAGGTCAAGTGTTTGTATGGCATTTATCTGCGTCGTGTAATCAACTCGGTATATGCAGATCGTTGTCTTGACAAACTTTCTTGATTTGTCGGGTGCTTGTTAGGCTATCGTCTACACTGTGTAAACAACTCGGTATTTGTAGATCGTTGTCTTGACAAACTTTCTTGATTTGTCGAGTGCTTGTCAGGCTACTGTGTAAACAACTCGTGGTAAGTAGATCTTTGTCTTTACAACCTTTTTGTTCTTGTTAGTACTGAAAAGACTTTGGACCAGCGATCTCAAGCATCTTCAGCTTCTTCTTTTTAGCTCTTTTGCTTAACTCGAGATGTGGCCAGCATCTGGCTCTTTCCCTGGTTGTAAAAACATCTTAGTATCGGTTCGGGTGTTAGCTTATAAGCTACCCTCATCGGCGGGCTCAAGCATCTTTTCAGCTCTTTTGCTCTCGGCCAGTATGCTCAGGCATGATTTCAGCCATTTTGCTTTTTAGATCGGGTGTTAGCTTATTAGCTACCCTCATCGGTGGGCTCAAGTATCTTTTTAGCTCTTTTGCTCTCGGCCGGTGTGTTTAGTGAAAACAACTCAAGAAAAGTCATAATAAGACATATGTTGTCGAGGAATACCATCTTTATTGATCATGAACGTTTACATGCTTATTGAAAACAACTGGGGGAAAGCCATAATAAGACATATGTTGTCGAGGAACACCATTTTTATTGATCATGAACATTGATCTCTTGTAACTTGTATATATATTCTTCCTTGAGTTGTTTTCATGCATAGAATCTTCTTAGTTGGCTGATGTGCCATGTGTTGTTGACTTCCTTTCCATCTTCAGTTATCAACTTGTACATGCCTGGTCCGGTGACTTTTGTGACAATAAAAGAACCTTCCCATGGACTGAGTAGTTTATGGCGTCCGTCAGTTTTTTGTATCATTCTTAGTACTAGGTCTCCGATTTGGAGTGATCGAGGCTGGGTATTCTTGTTGTAGTGGTGCCTTAAACCTTGGAGGTATCTGGCTGATTGAAGGGTAGCATTTACTCTGACTTCCTCTATACTGTCGAGTTCTAATCTTCGGGTGTGTTCTGCTTCTCCTTCGTCATATTGTTCTATCCTTGGCGATGTCTAGATCAAGTCGGTAGGTAGTTCGGCTTCTGATCCATAAACTAGGAAGAAAGGTGAGTATCCGGTGGCTTTGCTTATTTGAGTTCGTAGCCCCCATACTACTTTGGGTAATTCTTCAATCCATTTGGATCCATAGTCCACTAGTTCTTCATACAATCTTGGTTTTAATCCGGCTAGTATGAGTCTATTAGCCCTTTCTACCTGTCCGTTGGCTTCTGGATGTGCGACTGATGCGTAATCTATGCCGAAACCGCAATCCTGTGCCCAACTTTGGAATTCTGTAGCTGTAAAGGGAGAACCCAAATCTGTGATGATTCGATTGGGCATGCCGAAGCAGTGCATAATGTCTTGGATGAACTCGACTGCTTTAGCTGCGCTGTATTTTGCGAGTGGTTTGTATTCAATCCACTTGGTGAACTTGTCAATTGCTATGAAGATGTACTCGAAACCGCCCTTTGCTTTCTTGAGAGGTCCTACTTGATCCAGCCCCCAGCAGGAGAAGGGCTAAGCGGGAGGGATGCAGATGAGATTGTGAGCTGGTACATGAGCTTGTCTTGCAAACATTTGACAACATTTGCATTTTCTGATGAGTTCTTCTGCGTCTTTCAAAGCGGTTGGCCAGTAGAATCCGGTGTGGAATGCTTTGCCGATTAGTGTTCTTGAAGCGGCATGATTTCCACAGCAACCTGAGTGTATTTCATCTAAGATCTCTTTGCCTTCTTCAAACGAGACACATTTTAGGAGTACTCCTGATGATGCGCTCTTCTGTACAGCTTGTCCCCTACTAGGACATAGTTCTTGCTTCTGCGAACAACTCGGGTAGCCTCTGCTTTATCTACTGGTAACTTATTCTCTTTGATATAATCAATAAAAACATGGGTCCATGAGGTGGTGATTACCAAAATCTGGGTGCCTTTAGCTGGGAGTTCAGGGGTTATCTCACCGGGTTGTTTGATAGAGGGAGCTGATAAGTCCTCTATGAATACGCCGGGTGGGACCTTTGCCCTGTTCGATCCGAGCTTGGCGAGGACATCTACTGCGATATTAGAATCGCGCAGGACATGTAGGATTTCCAATCCTTGAAAATGTTTTTCGAGTTTTCGTATTTCAGCACAGTAAGCGCCCATGTTTTCTTTGGTGCAGTCCCAATCTTTGTTGACTTGGTTGATGACTACTGCCAAATCGCCGTATATGAGTAATCGCTTGATTTCGAGGGCAATTGCTACTCGGAGTCCGTGGATGAGGGCTTTGTATTCTGTTTCATTGTTTGTAGCTTGCCATAATATCTGAAGGACATACTTGAGTTATTTTCTGTCTGGAGAAATGAAGAGAACTCCTGCACCGGCTCCGCCTAGCTTGAGCGATCCATCAAAGTATATCTTCCAATGGTCAAGGATGGTATTTGACATGGGTTGTTGAATTTCTGTCCACTCGACAACAAAATCGGCAAGGGCTTGAGATTTAATTGCCTTCCGTGGGGTGAAATCGATATTGAGAGCACCAAGTTTAACTACCCACTTAGATATGTGCCTTGTTGCGTCTTTATTGTGTAGGATGTCTTCAAGTGGGAAATCTGTTACCATGGTAATCATGTGGCTTTCAAAATAGTGGCGAAGCTTGCGTGAAGTGATCAGGAGGGTGTAGAGTAGTTTTTGCACATGCGGGTATCGGATTTTTAATTCTGACAGTACTTCGCTGATGTAGTATACGGGGCGTTGTACTTTATATACACGCCCTTCTTCTTCTCTTTCTACGACTATCGCTGTGCTGATCACAGTAGAAGTTGCCGTAATGTACAGCATCATGTTTTTATATTTCTTTGGAGGTGTGAGAACTGGCGAAGAGGTGAGGTATGCCTTAAGTCTTTTGAAAGCTTCATTGGCTTCTTCTGTCCACTCAAACTTGTCTATCTTCTTTAGTAGTTTAAAGAAAGGTAACCCTTTTTCGCTGAGTCTTGATATGAAACGATTGAGGGCCGCCATGCAGCATGTTAGTTTCTGCACATCTTTGACACTTCGAGGAGGGCCCATCTCTGTTATGGTTCGAATTTGCTTGGCGCTGGCTTCGATTCCACGATGACTAACCAAGAATCCGAGTAGTTGTCCTGAAGGAACTCCGAATACACACTTGCTCGGGTTTAATTTCCACCTCCACCTTTTTAGGTTTTCGAAGGTTTGCTCTAAGTCTTCAATTAGTGTGTCCAGGTTCTTTGTTTTTACTACTACGTCATCCACGTATGCCTCTATGTTTTCGCCGATCTGATCGCCAAGGCACGTTTGGATAGCTCTTTGGTATGTGGCGCCAACATTCTTGAGTCCAAACGACATGGTCTTGTAGCAGTAGGCACCGAACAAAGTGATGAAAGATGTCTTGCTCTAGTCTTGTTTCTTTAATGCAATTTGGTGATATCCTGAATAGCAATCAAGAAAGGATAATAGGGCAGATCCTGCTGTTGAATCAACTATCTGATCAATGCGTGGTAGCCCAAATAGATCTTTCGGGCAGTGTTTGTTGAGATCCGTGTAGTCGACGCACATGTGCCACTCGTCCGTATTTTTTTTGTACTAGAACTGAGTTTGCTAGCCAATCTAGATGAAGGATTTCTCTGATGAATCCGACTGCCATTAGCTTTGTGATTTCTTTTTTAATTGTTGCCTTCTTGTCGGGTGAGAATCGTCATAGCCATTGCTTCACGAGCTTGGAGCCTTCATTAATATCGATTATGTGCTCAGCCAACTCTCTTGGGACCCATGGCATGTCGGCTGGCTTCCAAGCAAAGATATCTTTGTTGTCCCGAAGAAAGTTGGTGAGCGCGAGTTCCTATTTTGCCGAGAGGTGGGCGCTGATGATTGCTGTTTTGGAGGGATCACCGGTGCCCAGGTCGATTTGCTTGACGTCGGCTTCTTTTGGTGGTGCGAGGATGCTGGGCTTTTTAGCCAGTATCTCTAGTTCTTCTGGGCTCATTTCTGCGGCAATAGTGGCTATTTCTTTTCTACCATTAGCGGCTTGTGCTTTGGCTACAATTTGGATTGCCTGAATGTCGCAGTCAAAAGCGTGCTTCAAATCACTTCGGAGGGAAAGGACGTCGTTGGGCCCTGGCATCTTAAGCAATAGGTATGGGTAATGCGGTATCGCTATGAATTTTGCTAGTGCTGGGCGCCCGAGGATTGCGTGATATGATGAATCAAAGTCTGCAACTTCAAACTTGATGAACTATGTTCGGTAGTTTGAGGGAGTTCCAAAAGTAACCGGTAGAGTGATTTGTCCAAGTGGCATGGCTGCCTTGCCGGGTACTATCCTATAAAAAGGGGTGCTCGTTGGTGTAATCATCCCGGCGAGTTGTAGTCCCATCTTCCTTAGCGTTTCTAAAAAATGATGTTGAGTCCGGCTCCCCCATCGATTAGTACTTTTATGACAGTAATACCGGCGATAGTTGGATCTAAAACCAGTGGGTAATGGCCTGCATTTCCTACGCTAGTCCATTGGTCTTCTCTTAAAAACTAGATTGGATACTGTGACCAATTGATATATCTTAGAGTAGCCGGTTCTGCTGCCATGATGGTTCATAGAGCTAGCTTTTCTTGATGTTTGCTTCTAGAATCTGGGGTCCCAGCGAAGATCACTTCTACTATCCCCCTAGATTTTTAGAATCCCTTGTCTTCGTAGTTGTCTTCATCTTTTTTTTGATTGTCTTCTTTAGTGTTTACCTTATTATCTTTTCTTGTGTATCGATCGTTGAAGGTGTAGCAATTTTCGATGGTGTGATTTCCTTTAGGGTGCTAGATGCAATGCATGTTTTCAATATCATCATACCTTCTGGGTTTGGAAAACTTCCTTGATTTGTCAGTCACTACTACGGTGTTGTCTGGTCCACGTTTTCTTTCTTGATGTCTGATGTTTCGATGATTTTGCTTGTCCGGGTTGTCTCGGTTGTTTCTATCCGGGAACCTTTCTCGTGTTTTCTCCTCTGCAGTAATCATATTTTATACTGTGCGTCTGAATTCTTCATTGTTTCTTGGATTTTCTTTGCAGAAGTCCTAAAATTGCCACCTAGCCATGATTTCGTGAGAGAAAGCTTCGATTACTTCTCGTTCGGTGATGTCATACACTTGAGCACGTAGTTCGCCAAATCATCGATAGTAATCTCTGAGACTTTCACCCCATTTCTGCTTGAGTCCTTTTAATTCTGCGTGGGTGATGGGGTGCGCAATGATGCCCGTGAAATTCCTACAGAAAACTCTTTGCAAGTCCTCCCAATTTCTGATTGACCCTGGATTTAACTTGTCGAACCATTGGAGGGGCATGGTTTCTAGAGCCATGGGAAAGAACAAGGTCGTGATATCGTCGTCTCCTCTGGCTAATTCAATTGACTGTGAGTAAATCATGAGCCACTGCCTTGGTTCGGTCTTGCCATCATATTTAGAGTGGTTGGACGGCTTGAACTTGTGAGGTAGTCGTATTGAAGCAAGTCTGTTTGCAAAACAGGGGAATCTATCGTGCGTTCCGGCTTCTTTGTATTCTGATTCGACACCTCCTTCCTGCCAACTATCATTTTGGTGAGAGTAGTTCTGCGGGGATGTCTGAATGGGTGCTTCGCTTCTGATCTTCCTTGGTTGTTCGATTCGGTAGTTTTGACTATGGTCCCTTCTACTTTCTCTATTATGACTTCCACTTGGTCTAAGTCTCTCAAAAGCGGACTTCCTTTGATTTTGATCTTCCTTCCTATGAGTTGTTGACCTAGCAGGTAGTCTTGAGTGGGTCCTTCCATCGTGCGTACTTAGGGCTGCTGACTGGAGGAGGTCTCGGAGCTGTTCCTGTTTTTCACTGGGAAGTGATGTCGCTCCGAGTTCTTCTAGTGCTTCTCGGATCCTATTGTAGGGTGTATTCGCCGTGCGTCTTTCTTCGACTTCTTGTTCTGATTTTCTTCTGTCGTACTCAGCCAGATCTGACTTATATTTGATCCAAGCTTCCTTGCATTGCCTAGCACGGCGCTGGCGTCCTTGTTTCAATTTGTTTCTTCTCTCTCTGGCTTGCTTCTAATTCTCGGTCTCACCATCATGCCCCTAGATAAAAGGTGATATGTTGGACTTAGATTCATCCGATGACCTGATGTTGGGTGCTTCTGGGGGGACCAATGGTGATCGAGGACGGCGAACCATGAGTACTTCTCGTGCGTGAATTGTTCTGTTATCGGTGTTGGTTTCCACACTATCGGAGCTGTTGATGACTTTAGTAGAGGCTTCAAGGTCGCAGATCGAGTCTCCTTCTTAGTAGGGTAGAATTGATGTCGTCGTCGTACCGACTAGTTGGGTACCGCTGTCCTCAGGAACAAAACTTGGCCAGTGGACGATGCAGTCTTGAGATGTTATAGTTAGTACGAGACCTTCCTGAGCTCCTTTTAGTGGCATTCTAAGCACCGGATCGAGGGATCCTTTGGGCCGTGCCTGATAAGATTTTACCACGTTGTGAAGTCCAAACAGAAAAGGACCTGACTTCTTGAAAGGACTCTGAGTGTATTCCGAGTTGTTTTCTTGATAGGCTGAGGCCGCATTCTGGAGCCCTACCGAAAAAGAACTTGGTTTCTCAAAAGAACTCGGTAAAGACTCCATCTTGGAGGCGGAGCCTGAGTTTGAGTCGGATGCGCAAAGCCATGAAATCTGAGTTGGATCGGACATCACGAGCTGCGCGAATCTTCCGACGAGTTGATCTGTCGTAGTCGCCAAAATAGAAAGGTCTTCAAGGTGATCCGAATCTTTGAGGAGACGGCTTTGGAGCTTGCCATCGTCGCCTGCCTCGTAGATCCATGAACCGAAGATGAAGGTTGATCCTGTCGAGAAGATCATGTTGTCGAGGTCCATCGAGCTCTTGGATGCAAATTCGCCAAAAGCCCCTACCTGGCGCGCCAGCTATCGATGTTTCACCACCGATAGCCTGCCACGGGGGTACCTGAGGCAGTTTGTTCGGGCTTCAGTGTATGCAGAACTCGATGGTAAATGCAAGAGACAGTCGATTGATCCTGGTTCAGGCCCTCGACCGTGATCGAGTAATAGCCCTACGTCCAGTCGGCGTTAGCCTTTGCGTTGGATTGATTGTCCAGTGTTCTCTTCTCTCCTAGGAACCCCACCCTCCTTTATATAGTCAGGAGGTCAGAGTCCTAGTCGGTTTACAATAAGAGTTCCTAGTAGGATTACGGAATAATTCTGCTACTAAGATTACGTGGAAAGAATCCTAGTTAGTCTAGATCTTCTCCCTTCCTTGTGGGGTATCCCGTGGGTCCCGTATCGACATTTTCTTGCTTATATTTGCGGTCTAGGCACGCACTTGCCCAATGCTTATCACTATCGCAAACAAAGCAACCTCCACCGTTCTTATTGTTTTTCTTCTTAAACTATGCAGTTTGCTTAGGCTTTACATTGTTGTTCTCTTGCATGTTCTTCTTCTTTTTATTACCAGATGCAAATGAGTTTTTCTTCTGCACTATATTGGCGGCGGAAGACTCAACTCCTTTTCCACGATTGTCTTTTGCTCTCGCCCTCTCCTCAACATCAAGAGATCCAATAAGCTCAGCCACGCTAAACTCTTGTCTCTTGTGTTTTAGAGAAGTAGTAAAATTCCTCCAAAAAGGTGGCAGCTTAGCGATTATACTGCCGGTCATAAACTTGTCGGGCAATAAACATGGGAAATGTTATAGTTCCTTTGTTAGCGTCTGTATCTCATGAGCCTGTTCGACCACAGAATGGTTTTCAACCATTTTATAGTCATACAGCTGCTCCATAAGGTACAGCTCACTGCCAGCATCAGAAACCCCAAACTTTGCCTCAAGAGCATCCCATAACTCTTTGTCTGATGTGCAAGATATATAGTTTTTCTCATACTTGGGATGAAGTGCACTAATCACGGCGCCTCGAAACAGGTTATCGGCAGTCAAGAACTTTTTCTCCTCATCAGGAGTAAACTGTTCAGGCTTTCCCTGTGCAGCGTGAAAGCAGTTCATCGCAGTCAACCACAATACCATCTTGGCACGCCATATCATGAAATTCTTGCCATCAAAATTATTTGGCTTCAAAGCAGCAGCAAAACCACTGACAGAAAATTGTCCAACATTAGGTTTTTGGATTGTTAGGTATTTAGACAATTTTATTATCAGTTTAGTCCAGAAAAATAACATCAGCAGGTTTGTGACAACGTATATGTGCATGCGTATATTTCTTATGAACACTACAGCATGCAGAGATGACATACTGGTGAATACAGTAAAAACACAAAGTACAGAAATCACAGAGATTAGACTGTACCCAGCGGAGGGTCCCATGCCGAGGGTATCGGAGACTCCATTCGCATTAGTCGACATAGTGCGTTGCTCGAAGTTGCGGACCACAGTCGATGTAGGAAGATGTTAGCAGTGCAGTCCCACGAACGGATCACCCGGAAGAAGACGCCTTGACGTTCCACAGGCAATCACCGGAAAGAAGATGTACGTGGACGAGCAGTCACGAATCGCTCCCCAAAAACCTAATCGCCGCTCACCCCGTGCAGGGTTCTCAGACGGACGAGGGTTCCGGAGGCACCTGCTCTCCCGCTACTCCGTGCGCGCAGAGTTACGGGACGGGGAAGCCAGGAAGCTGCTGATCTGTGGTTCTCTCGGGAGTGGTTGCCAGATTGACTTGATCTCCGCTGACGGATGACGCGGATATATGGGTGCGACGGGAAGGAGAGAGGCAGCGGAGAATCCCAGAAGAGGGAAGCGGAAAGGACGGTAACTGCCGCCATCAGTTCGCCTCCACCATCAAGGGGAGTAACTCCCGTTGTTATGTGGATTAAGTGGTAAAAGACTGACCACGCCCGCCTCGGCCCGGCCCGTGCCCAGGGCCTGGCCGGCGGCGGCGCGCGCGCGTGTGGCACGCCTTTATCATTTTCTCAGCTTCTCAATTTAGATGAATAATTTCCAAGCATATAAGCTGAGTCAGCGTTCAGTCAAAATCCCGTATGGTATTAAGCCATACAACACTTAATGTTACGTACCATAGAGTTTTATTTGATTTATTAAATATTATATGGGTCAAGCCCGTATTATATCCACAAGATTCACTGTAGGAGTGGCACTATCTGGATATTGAATAAGTGAATAACCGGCGACGGTAGCAAACACGAACACCACATCCAATGCCTGAGCCGGCGCCAGCCACGTCGCCTTTCAAGTTGAATCTTCAGAGATTGAATGATTTGTTGCAGCAAGTAGTAATCTTCCCAGATTCTCTTGGACTAAATATTGGTCTCGTGTCTGGTTGCAACAAGCAAGCACTAAACTACTAATACCTTGATTTGTTTAGTCTAGTGCACAAGCACACGAGGCAGTCTGCATCAGCCTCAAACTAGTCAGCAAAACCTGTAGAATAGTAGTATCGTGTGCACAAACTAGTCAGCATACCAATCGTTTGCAGATAGCAACGGCCGAGTGGCACCTCTGTCTCTGTGCTGCCCTGCCCATTGCGTACCCTGTTCAAGCTATGGTTCATGTGGTCCAAACAAGGCCGAGATGGTCGCATACTCCAATTGGTCGACATCGGATCTCCTCTCCGGCTAGTCAACTATGACTACTACAAGTCACCTACTATACCACACTTCCACAGCTGCAACAAGATAAAATCACTTGTCCTTCACTGCGAGTGCGAGCAAGCAGCTCTGGTAGTCTAGTCTGATCTCTGATCAGCCATGGCGGTAGGCGTCGTCGCCGTCGAGGGCGGCCAGGACCGCCGCTACGGCGGAAGGATCACCACCTTCGTCGTGCTGTCCTGCATGACCGCCGGCATGGGCGGTGTCATCTTCGGCTACGACATCGGGATCGCAGGTAAAAAATGGATGCCACCATGAGTAACAAGTAGCAGCAAGGTCGTCGTCCCATGTCCCACGGTGACTGACGTGTGAACGACGGCACTCGCGCTGTCGCATATGCAGGCGGCGTGTCGTCCATGGAGCCGTTCCTGCGCAAGTTCTTCCCGGACGTGTACCGCCGGATGCACGGCGACACGCGGGTGAGCAACTACTGCAAGTTCGACAGCCAGCTGCTGACGGCCTTCACGTCGTCGCTGTACGTGGCGGGCCTGCTGACCACGTTCCTGGCGGCGCGGGTCACGGCGGGGCGCGGCCGCAGGGCGTCCATGGTCCTGGGCGGCGCCGCGTTCCTGGCGGGCGCGGCCGTGGGCGGCGCGTCCGTGAACATCTACATGGTTATCCTGGGGCGGGTGCTCCTGGGCGTCGGGCTCGGCTTCGCCAACCAGGCCGTGCCGCTGTACCTGTCGGAGATGGCGCCGGCCCGGCTCCGCGGCGCGTTCAGCAACGGGTTCCAGCTCAGCGTCGGGGTCGGCGCGCTGGCGGCGAACGTGATCAACTTCGGCACGGAGAAGATCAGGGGCGGGTGGGGTTGGCGCGTGTCGCTGGCGCTCGCCGCGGTCCCCGCGGGGCTCCTCACCCTCGGCGCGCTGTTCCTCCCCGAGACGCCGAACAGCCTGGTGCAGCAGGGCAGGGACCGCCACGACGTGGCGCGTCTGCTGCAGAAGGTCCGCGGCGCCGGCGTCGACGTGGGCGACGAGCTAGACGACATCGTCGCCGCGGCGGCGTCGGCGGGGGAAGACGGGGCCGGAGGGGACGGCCTGCGTCGGCTCCTCGTGGAGCGGCGGTACCGGCCGCAGCTGGTGATGGCGGTGGCAATCCCTTTCTTCCAGCAGGTGACGGGGATCAACGCGATCGCGTTCTACGCGCCGGAGCTGCTGCGCACCATCGGCATGGGCGAGAGCGCGTCGCTGCTGTCGGCGGTAGTGACGGGCGTGGTGGGCGTGGGATCCACCTTCGCGTCCATGCTCGCCGTGGACCGCTTCGGGCGCCGCACGCTGTTCCTGGTCGGCGGCGCGCAGATGCTGGCGTCGCAGGTGCTGATCGGCGCCATCATGGCCGCGGAGCTGCGGGACAGCGGCGGCCTGGGCAAAGGCTGGGCCGGGGTGCTCATCCTTCTCATCGCCGTGTACGTGGCCGGGTTCGGCTGGTCCTGGGGCCCGCTCGGGTGGCTGGTGCCCAGCGAGATCTTCCCGCTGGAGGTGCGCGCCGCCGGGCAGAGCGTCACGGTGGCCGTGAGCTTCGCGTTCACCGTGTTCGTGGCGCAGGCGTTCCTGTCCATGCTGTGCCACATGAAGGCCGGCATCTTCTTCTTCTTCGCCGCGTGGCTCGCCGCCATGACCGCGTTCGTGTACCTACTGCTGCCGGAGACGAAGGGGGTGCCCATCGAGCAGGTGGGCCGGGTGTGGCGCGCGCACTGGTTCTGGAGCAGGGTCGTCGGGCCCGACCCCGATGCCGACGAGGCGCGCGCGGGCGGGAAACTCTAGCGGGGAAGCATATGATGCGCGCATATTCGTGGCAGAGAGGGCTCTCTGAATTCGAAAATGGAGGAAGGCCGAACAATATAGCCGGCCTCCGGGACTTTTAAAGAAAATTAGACGAAATTCGGTCAAGTTTTGTAAGCCTTCATTCATTCATCTGAAATTTGCAGGATCACAAATATGCGTGCCTGATGCCTGGCCGAAAGCCCGAAAGCCTCCGCCCGATCTGCAGGCGCAGCCATGCAGGCCCCGATCTCGCCTCTGGTTTAGTCCCGTACTGGTAATCGCCGGCAAAGCAAGCGGGTATAAGAGGCACGCTGCCCGAGCCATGAGCCTGTTCATTTCGGCTTATACGATCGTGAATTATAAGCTGTAACAGTATTTCTCTCTCACCCTAAACCAGCCGATAATACTTTTAGCTTATAATCCACGATCGATTTGGCCGAAACTCGCGTGGTAGCGCGCGCCTGTGACTCCGGCTTCAGGAGGACAAAGGAGTTGGTGAGCGGCCTGGGCTTGCGAGTTTTGAGCCTGGGCAAAGTGCACAGCCTTCAGGTCAGGCTCAGGGAGCTCGCTCGAAGCGATGGGCTGGCTGAATATCGGCTCCGTGGGCCGATCTTCTAGCATTAGGAATTGTAGCCTGAGTTGGGCTTTTCTCATCCTCTCGGTGGATAGATAAGCTTTCTCCATGGGCTTTCCACACGGAGGGCCCTCCGTATGGGTTGCTTCGGCTCACCCGTTCGCCCCCCTCATCAACTCTTTTTTTATTCAGATTTGCTAAACAACATCCGGTTGTTTCGCTGGTTGTGGGCAACCGATTTTCATATTGTTCGATCTGGTTCTGACACACATCCACGCACACGTCCGACTGCAAGGCCGCGTCCTTCCTGCTCGTCCCTGCCGGCGTCCTGGGCACCTGGTTGCTGCCGCAGAAGGTTGAGCAGATGTTGACGCCACCGCTGCTCCCAACCGCGCGGCGGCGGCAAGCTAGGGCCCTTGTGTTGCGGGGCATCGCCCTTCTCGAGCGCGTCGTCGAGGGTGTCTGGGAACCACGCGGCGGTCTCCTCGCCGGTGAGGCCACTGGCGCCCGAGCGGTCGCGGTGGGAGGGCAGCGCCGGCCTGTGGTGCACCTGGGGGCTGCGCGACGACGCTCCAGTTGTACCACAGCGGCTCGATGGGGTCAGCCTGGAATGGAGGGAGCTCTTCTGAAATTTGTGAATAAATTTGACATATTTCTCTGGTATTTACAGCCCATAGAAATAATTTGTAATTTTTTCTAAAAAATCTGATATATTTATTTGAGATCTGCAATCCATAGAAATAGAAGTTGTGTTATTCCCAAATTGCATCACTCTGTTCAATAAATTACACTGAAGAAATCATTGTAAATATAGTAATAAGGCAGTGTAAATATAGCTATAAGACAATGTAAGTGTATGAATAAAAATCTGGTTGTTGGAATGGCCTAAAGCAACCGGTTGTTGGCTAGACATATCTTTTTTTTTTACATATTTTTGAGAAATTATACTGAAGAAATCGTTGTAAATATAGTAATAAGGCAGTGTAAATATAGCTATAAGACAGTGTAAGTGTATGGGCAAAAATCTGGTTGTTGGAAGGGCCTGAAACAGCCCATTGTTGGCTAGACATATCTTTTTTGACATATTTTTTGAGAAATTACACTGAAGAAGTCATTGTAAATATAGTAATAAAGCAGTGTAAATATAGTTATAAGACAATATAAGTATATGGGCAAAAATCTGATTGTTGGGATGACCTAAAACAACTAGTTGTTGGCTGGACATATCTTTTTTTGACATATTTTTAGAAACTCTAGCGCGGGCTGTGTATGCAATGAACCGAACCATATGATATGTGGCAGAGAACTCTAAACTCTAGCGCGGGCTCTGCGTGCAATGAACCAAACCATATGTGGCAGAGAACTCTGAACTTGAAAATAGGAGGAAGGCTAAACAAACAAAACTAGCCGCGTCTGGGACTTTAAAGAAAACAGACAATATTCAGATAAATTTGGCTCTACCTGTAATGGATCGAACCATATGATATGTGGCAAAGGACTCGAATTCGAAAATGGGAGGAAGGCTAAACAAACAAATTAGCCGGCCTCCAGGACTTTAAAGAAAACAGACGATATTCAGATAAAGGCAATGTTTAGTTCCCCAGATTTTCTGAATTTGACACTATGCAAAAAGAAGATTTCCCGTCACATCAAATTTGCGGTATATGCATGGAGTATTAAATGTTGACGAAATTTAAAACTAATTGTACAGTTTGGTTGTACTTTGCGAGACGAATGTTTTGAGCCTAATTAATCAACGATTAGACAATTATTATCAAATAAAAACAAAACGCTACAGTGTTTGAACAGTGCTGTCCAATCCGGCGGCGCCGAATCCGGCCTCCAACTAAACACGGCCAAATTTTGTATGCTTTCATTCATGTGAAATTTGCAGGATCGTAATCATCACGCTGCCCCCCAGCTACAGAATGTCTTGTCTGACCGCAGCCCATGCATGTAACCGGCCGGAGGCATGTTCCCAAGCGCTTATAAGAGTATATCTATATCTAATAATAAAAAGTAAATTTTTTTATTATTTTTTTTCGTTCATCTATTTTTTTTTGTCCACCTCTATCTAACTACCAGACAATGAAGAGTTTTTTTTTTCATCCATATATATATATATATATATATATATATATATATATATATATATATATATATATATATATTCAATGCTCATATAAGTTAGAATAATCCGATTCCAAAACATATTAAGTCGTGTAAGTCGTGCTCATACGCTCGTCCATCAACCTCGTTCTACTACATTGTTAATTACTGTCAGCGCCAAATAGGAGTGTGTCTCTCTCCTGTTCCTTCTTTCCCTGCAAGATCCGAAAGTAGGACACTCGTCTCGTTTTTTTTTCCCAATTTCGTTTCGTGCCCATCCGGTAACGTGTCCATCCTGGTTTTCCTTTTCCTCTTTTTTTTCCGTTTCCTATTCTGTACTGTATCTATCCCGGTTGTTCTTTTTTTTTCCTTTATTTTTTAAAAATATATTTCCGTTTCCTGTTTTTCCTTTTGCCTTTGTTTTTCTTCACGCTGTGTTTCCGTTTCTTTTTTTTCGCGTCTTTACATCTGTTCCGTTTCCTTTTTGTTTGCGTCTTTTTGTTCTTTTTGTCCACGTTAGTTTTTTTTGTTTGGTTTTGTCCGAATTCCTACCGTACTAACTTTTTCTATTTTTTCATAATGAATATTAAAAAATTAGAAAAATAATACTATGGATCTTTGAACTCGGACCTCTTTCCTAAGAAAAATAAAGATTTTTGTTAATGCAATTTTGTTGATTAGGAAAAAAGTTATTTTATTACTAGCAAATCTTAACCAAATTGTCTAACCAATTAAACTGTGAGTTGCGGCTGCAGCTTGCTGTCTCCATTAGACACTGCTACAGTATTTTGCTCTGATTTTGTGCAGCAGCAGCCGCTGCTGGGCTCCACAGAAGTGCAGCCGAACAAATTGTTGTCGGTCTGTTCTAGATAAATTTGTCTCTAAACTATACATATGTTAATCCCTGATGAGAGTTATGATGCAGAAAATCAAGAGATGTCTCCGGACAGACAAGTACTTTGATTATGGGTCCACAAAGAAAGTCATGTAATTCGATATTTAACTATATCAACACATAAATAGTATAAAAATATGTATGTACTTTGTAACATAAATAAATCTATCAAGATTGTATTTTAAATTTGATGCAGACTTAATAGGGTATGTCATAAAATTACCAATATTAGCTTATATTATAGATGTTACTATCATCATAAAATAAATTATAACTTTAAATTGTATAGAATGATAAGACATAAATAATATGTACCATTTCAATAGTTGTTTTCATGAAAAAATAATATTTCTCCCGTTGCAATGCACGGACATATTTGCTAGTGTGTGCATATATATATATATGTTACATCATTACTTATATCGAATTAACGGTCTTGACTAGACAAATTCTAGGATTATTCACATGGGATCAACTTTGCCCCCTTTCGATCCTAGGAAAAACATAGGATTCTCATTCTTATACGTTCAATTATTACCATTGAGTCCTTTGGTTCGTAGCTATCACTTGTAGAAAAAAAAACATATTTCACAGAAAAACTAAAAAACAAACATCCATTCAAACATCATTGTTTTCTCTTTCCTGTTTTTTTTTGTTCATCCAAACACATAGTCTATTAAAATATATGTGTATTTTCCATTTATTTGTTTTGCATATGTATTCCTACTTTATTTCTCATTCCTACTTTTTCAATCTTGCCTTTTTCACGGGCGTAGGGGAGCAGGGAGCGTGGTGATTATACGACGATAACCATTCTTTTTTTTAAGTAGTAATGTAATATAATAATAGTATAGTAATAGATATGACTATGTTCACAAAAGTATACGTTAACCATATTTGATAAATATTCTATAGAAGAAAAACAATAGTCAAAGTTGTACTATGAAGACCCTATCAGTTCAAGACATCAAGATTTTTTTTTTGAACTAAGCATTTCATTACTCATCGACCCAGCCGAATCGCTGGTTACCAAAACCCCAATCTCAGGAGGTACATCTTCCCAAGGGGTACAAACGGCCCCCATCTGATTGATCGGCATTGGTCATTATTAAAAGTAAAAACATACTAAAATTCCATATGAAATTTGTCGAAAAAGGGCCAAATAGGGCTAAGGATCCACGGACGGATATTACTTATGCATACTTCTTTGGCGCCTCTTTACCATTGACTTCAGCTGGAGGCAGTAATTCCGTGAGGAATTTCTCGGCGGCAACCCACGCATTGTATACGCCGCTCAGCTTGTCGACGATGGCGGTCTCGTTATCCGAGCACGGCTTCTCCGGCGGCGGCGGGCACGAATACTTGCAGAGCGGTGGCTTTTTGCCATCCCCCTGGACACAGGAATGGATGGTGGCACGTACGTCTGTCAGGTTCTTCACCTGCCCCTCCGTGGAATAGATTTCTAGGTTGACCTTCTCGATGGCTTTGCTGCAGTCGTTGATGACCAAATCGAGGGCCGACGCTGGCTTCACGTCGGATACCAGACCGCGGTGCTGGCCTGCTTCGTCGTCCTGGCCAGCGCCAACAGCTCGTCGCTGCACTTTTCAGGTTACTTCGTCAACCCGCAGGATACGTGGAGGACACCGCTGTCCATGGACTTCTCCATCTCCGCTACCTCGGCTTTCTTCTCCTCACCGATAGGGATGAAAACCGGCGGAAATAGACGGAAAAAATCTTCTCCTGTTTTCATTTTTGTATTTTTTGCGGAAACGAGATCGGGTTCGGAAAAAAACAGAATTGAAAACCAATGGAGATATATGGAAACACGGAAACAGATAAATACGGACGGAGAGCTAGAAAATTAAGTTAGAATAACATGATTTTTTTCGAGGAATCAGGAGGAGCCAAGGGCTCCTACGGGTAATATATTAAAATAAAAGGAGTTCCAAACTAGGAACCCAGACAAAGTACAGGGTTAAGCAAAGTTAGGAAAAGTGGGGGAGGGGGGAGAATTCAGGAGACAAAAAGAAACAAAGAAGATCAAGAAAATTACAATTGAGATTGAATCCATGAATCTAACAGAGGGGTGACTTCAACTTTCGACCTGTGCAGCAGCAGGAGGGATTCCACTGTAAGATATCTTCTACAGTCTTCCACAGATGGATTCTTGTTTCTAAAAATTACATCATTCCTCACCATCCAGATAGCCCAGCAAAGAAGAATGAACATGTCCAGAGCAAAAGGAACATTCAGGAGGGCTTTCCATGCTTGAAAATTTTGAGGAATTGTGAGGTCATCATCAAATCGAAAGTTTAGCATCCCCAGCAATCCCTGGCAAAGGGGCAAAAGAATAGGAGATGCATAACTGTTTCCTCAGGTGGTTGCTGACAAAGCACACAGTGATAGTCATCCAAATGCGTTCTTCTCCTTCTCATCATGTTCCTTGTACTTAGTCTATCAATTAATATTAGCCAAAAGAAAACTTTATGTTTGTTTTGACAAGAAGTTTTCCAAAGCCACTTAAAGATGGGGTGAGCCTGTGTGTGACCAATCAGTGAATGATAGGCCTTTGAGGATGAGAACTGTGGAGATCCCCATATGTAAGTCCAATTGTCATTCAATTCGTCAAGCACTAAGAAGGAGAGTTCATACTGAAGTTCTTGCAACTGATTATATGCTTCAACTGAAACCGGCAGATTGAAGAGGCTTGGAAGTGAATATGAGGTAAGGGCTTTGCTCAAACTTATCAGTTTGTTTTTTTTTTTTTTTTTTTTTTTTTGCAAAGGAGTGAAGTTCTGGAAACTGGATCTTTCTTACTTGACCATTCCATAAATCTTCCCAAAGTAAACAAGACTTTCCATTGGAGATTGACACTGCAGCCATGCCCTTGAACTATTCCAAAAGTTTCAAAATATCTCGCCACCAAAAAGAGCCTTTTGGACTTGCAGAGTTAGGTAATCTGTCATTTCTATAATGTTTGTCCCATATCAAGTTCACCCATGGCAGATCAATTCTGTTGAAAAACTTATGGAGATGTTTGAGCAAGAGGGCTTCATTTTGTGTTTGCAAGTTCAGTACTCCTAGACCACCTTCACATTTTGGAATGCTGACCATAGGCCAGGCAGCTTTTGCCACTTTTCTGGTGTTCACGTCTGCACCCCTCCTTAAACAGTTTCTTCTGAATTTATCTATATGTTTATCACTGTTTTAGGCAGAGAAATTGAACACATTGTGTGAGTTGGTAAGGCTGTCAAGACAGAATTTGTCAGCTCTAGTCTGCTAGCTTGACTGAGGAAAGGCGATACATAGTTCAACCTTCTCTCACATTTGTTAATCAGTGGGAGGAAATCATCAACCTTTGGCCTACTTAATCCCATTGGCAGACCCAGATAAGTCAAAGGAAAAGAACCAGTAGCACAACCAAAGGTATTGGCAAGGTGGTTTAGTTTTTCAGAGCTAACATTGATAGGCACCATCATGGATTTGGAGAAGTTGATTCTTAGGCCAGTTGAGTCACTGAAGGATTGAAGAATGCCTTTCAAGAAGAATAGTTGTGTGGCAGAGGCTTCCATGATAATCAGAGTATCGTCTGCATATTGAATGATAGGGAAATCCATTGATGGGGCAGGAATTGGCAGACTGAGGTGACCAAGTTGTGCAACTTTGTTGATGATGGGTTGTAGAAGGTCAGCTGCAAGAACAAACAGTAAAGGGGAGAGGGGATCACCCTGCCTAACACTGTCGATACGGGACCCATGGGGTTTCCCACGGAGAAGAGAGAAGAAGACCTAGTCCAACTAGGATTCCCTACATGTAATCCTACTAGAACTAGTTACACATAATCCTACTAGGATCTCTACTTTGTAACCGACTAGGACTCCCGCCTCTCCTAGACTATATAAAGGAGGGCAGGGGTCCCTAGATCAGGGGCCAAGACACACAACCACAACATACCTCGCAACACAACAAATAGCGCAGGGCGCAATATACTATCCACACCAGACTGGACGTAGGGCGTCGTGACTTTCCGGCGTGCCGAACCAGTATAAATCATTGTCTCCCTGCGTTTACCACCGAGTTCCTGCAAACGCCGATACCCCTCCGAACAAATCACCGCCCCGGGTACTCCCGTGGCGGGTTGCCGGTGGTAAAACATCGACAGCTGGCGCGCCAGGTAGGGGTTCTCGGCGCTTTGCGTTCGAGAGCTCGGTGGACCTCAAAATCAAGATTCGTTGCACCGCCATATTCACGTTCAGCATCGGCATCAATTCGTGCGAGCACGAGACCTCTTCGTCAACATCTACTCTGACTTCGTCAACTCAGCGAGATCCCAGTAGAAGCGCGACTGTATCACGTTCCTACTACACGCCAACCAGCATCAAACATGACTAATACAAGTACAAGTCGGACTGCAACTCAGACTCCATCACAACTCAGCTATATGTGGATTCAAGTCCAACTCCGACACAAGAAGAGTCCTACTCCCACACGAAGCCGACAACGCGTGGGCCAATTATGAAGCAACATATCCAAGAGATATACAAGCTATGAGATTGGACAGAAAAGGATAACGACATGCAGGTCAGTCAGGATATATGGAATTAATGGATCAACCCGTGCATACACGCACACACCCCCGTCTCCAAGTCAACTTCGTATACGAATACATCACGGACATGCAAGAAGCTAACAAAGGAAGCAAGCAAGCAAAGCCAAAGGTGTTTGTGCATTGATTTATACATACGACATACTCATACGAGAGAAGGTCAAGAAATACAAGCTATACGATCAATAAAGAGAAGACCACCTACAGCAAGCCGACAAGTCACGAGCAAGCAACCAAATTCTGGGAACCCGGCAACACGTTCCGAGTTGTTTCGAGTACTCGACATGACAGTCACTCGTTTGGTTAAACTCATCAGCAAACAACTCGGACGAGCTGTCCGACGACTTCATCATGCTGTTCGACTACATCAAGCAAGTTGTCGACCCCGCCTCCATCAGCTCGGATGCTACGCCAACAACTCGGCTGCAAACTGACTACTTGCCACACCGACCGACTACCCGGTTACGGTGGTCAACAACGACGCGGCCACGAACCAAGCTAAGTCACGTCTCATTTTTTATATATTCCGGATATTATTCGTATGCCTTTGTGGCCATATCATCTTCCCTTAACGGCTGTTAATTTTCTCGAATAGTAAGCCTTAATTCGTGAAGCTTGTTTTCTCGAATGGATGGTCACGTCAATGAACCTCTGAACCACACGGATGGTCACGTCAAAGAACCTCTGAACCATACGGGTGGTCACGTCAATAGACCTCTGAACCATACACGAGATTCAAGTGCTTAAACATAATAGGCTACTACCTAGGAAATTAACCGACCTAGCAAGGGAAGACACAAAAAATCATCATGCGAGCAAACATAGTGCTCTAAGTCTTCTCTTAACGGTCGCTAAAGTCCTCAGGTAGAACAGACCTTAATCCGTGAAGCTTGTCTACTCGAACGGATGGTCACGTCAATGAACCTCTGAACCACACGCGAGATTCAAGTGCTTAAACGTAACAGGACACTACCTGAGGAATTTACATGGCCTAGCAAGATCAAGACGCGAAAAAAGTTTATATACATTTTATAATGCCGGGGCCCGCCCCTGATTGATTATCCAAATATGGGACATGCTCCCGACTTCATATCCGGAATGTCATTTACAACATATTTTTATGTTTAACATGCAGGGGAGCTACATCCGTACCATGATATCAGGAAAAACACGCTCCTGAGAGCTAGTCCAGAAACAACCTGGTTTGATCAAAAAATAACCCCGACAAGGTACGGCATGAACCAAGACAAGCTCAGAAAGAACCCGGATTGATAAAAAAAACCCCGAAGAGGTGCTGCAAGTACCAAGACAAATTCAGAAAGAACCCGGATTGATCAGAAAACAACCCGGACAAGGTACATACAAGTTCAGAAAGAACCCGGATCGATCAGAAAACAACCCCGAAGAGATGCTGCAAGTACCAAGACAAATTCAGAAAGAACCCGGATTGATCAGAAAACAACCCGGACAAGGTACAGACGAATTCAGAAAGAACCCGGATTGATCAGAAAACAACCCGGACAAGGTACATACAAGTTCAGAAAGAACCCGGATCGATCAGAAAACAACCCCAAAGAGATGCTGTAAGTACCAAGACAAATTCAAAAAGAACCTGGACGAAGTGCAAACAACCTGGAAAAGTTACATCAAGAACTAGAGAAGTCTAGAAACGACCTAGATAAATAAAAACAACTCGGAAGAGCATCACGGCTTAGTCAAACACTAAGCTCGGGGGCTCGGCATTCGCTTCAACTACGCCCGGGGGCTCGAATTCAAAGATGAAAGACCAAGAATACAAGTACTCAAGACTACAACAAAGACAACACATCAAGACCCTTCATCCGATTTCTATTCTAAAGAAAAGTACTCGGAGAAGGCTCGGGGGCTACGGGATACATAACCCCAAAAAAATTTTTGAAGACAAGAATCTGGACCCTCCAACTTTTGCAAGCAAAAGCAAGAGGCTCGGGGGCTACACTCAGTGAGTGCAATTTTTACGAAAAATTGCACCCACCGAAAAAGAACTCGGAGCAACCAAGAAGACTAAAGGGACCCTCTGGCTTCTTGTCCCAACAAGCAAGAGGCTCGGAGGCTACACTCACTGAGTGCACTTTTATCCAAAAGTGCACATCAGCCGAAGAAAAGACAAAGAAGACCATCTCAAGGTTTCACTTCAAGAAGAACCTCGAACGGATTTACAACAACTCAACGAAGACCAAGAAGAACAAGAAGGCTTCCGAAGCTCATCCATGAGATGCTCGGGGGCTTGTCGATACGGGACCCATGGGGTTTCCCATGGAGAAGAGAGAAGAAGACCTAGTCCAACTAGGATTCCCTACATGTAATCCTACTAGAACTAGTTACACATAATCCTACTAGGATCTCTACTTTGTAACCGACTAGGACTCCCGCCTCTCCTAGACTATATAAAGGAGGGCAGGGGTCCCTAGATCAGGGGCCAAGACACACAACCACAACATACCTCGCAACACAACAAATAGCGCAGGGCGCAATATACTATCCACACCAGACTGGACGTAGGGCGTCGTGACTTTCCGGCGTGCCGAACCAGTATAAATCATTGTCTCCCTGCGTTTACCACCGAGTTCCTGCAAACGCCGATACCCCTCCGAACAAATCACCGCCCCGGGTACTCCCGTGGCGGGTTGCCGGTGGTAAAACATCGACAAACACCCCTTTTGCAATGGAAGGTTTTGCCTGGGACTTCATTGAGCAAGACTGCAGAAGTGCCAGAGTTCAGTATTGCTTCTATCCAAGATCTCCATTTTATTCCAAAGTCTTTATGGGCCATGACCTCCAAGATGACCTTATGCTCAATTTTATCATAGACTTTTTCAAAGTCCAGTTTTAGAACCACAATTTCCTTTTTTGAGTGATGGCAGAGGTGAAGGTATTCAAATGACCATGCTATGCAATCCTGTATAGTCCTTGTCCTGATAAAACCACATTGGTTTTGGTGCACTAGGGCCTGTTTGGTTGGTGTCCTGGCTAGTTTGCCTGGCAAAAAATGTTGCCTGAGACTTGCCTGGAAAGTTGATGCTTTTTGTCTGGCGAGGCAAACTCGGAGAAAGTGTGTTTGGTTTGAAGCCTGTGCCTGGAAATGCTGATGAGAAGATAAATCACGTTCGCATCGTCTATACATGATTATGGAACGCTATTAACAATGTGTTTACTAAATAAATGTTTTTTGTTTATTAGTAAAATTATTAAGATTAAATATTTCTAATGATAACTCTCTCTATGTGTTTAATTTTGTTCGAACTCATATATGTGCAATAAGTACTTTTTTATTGATATGTCCATATAAATAATTTCACATCAAAAGGATATGGCCATTTGATTTATTTATTTTTTGTTAAAAAGAGAAATGCTGGCCGGACAAAACAATAAAATTAAAGAGAGAAGGCAGTGTGCCGTGATCTGTGTGGCTGGCATATCAGCTTTTGCATTAATTACGCCAGGCAACCTCCATGCCAGAGCCAGGCGACCGATTTTGTCCGCCTGGGTGACGAGCGGATGCCTGGCCCAGTCACGTACTCAGGACACCAACCAAACATGTCACAGGCAAGGTACAGGCAAAGTTTTTATCAGGCAAGTTTGCTCCAGGGTTTGAACCAAACACGCCCAGCTGCACGATCACACTTTGTAGCCTATTTCCCAGGAGTTTGCTGATCAACTTGATGGAACAATTCAACAGTGAGATTGCCCTGAAATCACCTACAAACTGTGCACCATCAATCTTAGGTATGAGGGTGATGAAGGAGTCATTTATACTCAGGAGACAAGCTGAGTTTTCCTGGAAGCCATCACAGAGAGCATAAAAAACATCCCTTATAAAATGCCAGTATTTTTTGATGAAGTCATTATTGAAACCATCTGGCCTAGGTGCTTTGCAATTGGGCAAGTTCCTGACCACTGTGTCAATTTCCTCATTGGTGAAAGGATCTTCTAGCCAGGCCAAATCAGCCTGGGCGTTCGGTTTTAACCGACGGTTCGGTTCGGTTTCTTCGGTTTTCTAAAATTTCGGTTTTCAGAAAATGACCCCGATCGGTTTGCTAAAATTCCAAAAACTGACCAATTTCGGTTTGGTTTTTTAGTTCGGTTTTTCGGTTAAAACTAAATAAACCGATGTAAGAAAACATCAAACAGGATTTAGAACTGACAGCACAGCACAGTACAAACTTGCACAGCACAATATATTATTTAAAGACTCAAGACTGTTCGGTTCAGTTTTTTCGGTTTCTCGGTACTTCGGTTCGGTATGGCATAGAAACCGAAGCCGAAGCCGAACACCGAACTTCACAGAACTGGAAACCGAAACCGAACCGAAAAACCGAACTACCGACTATTCGGTTCGGTTTCGGTTCGGTGTTCGGTTTTCGGTGAAAAAGCACCCAGGGTGAAGGCCAAATCAGGGTTACTGACCAAGAGAGAACTCAGGTTGAATGAGATGGAACTGAAATCTAACTGTCCAAGCCTGTCCTTAAAGGCCTCCCAAAGGACCTTTGCCTTGTTAATGTGATTTTAGACCACTTCACCATTTTGCTTCTGGAGTTGAGTTATTAAATTGTTTCTGTGTTTGATGTGGCAGTTGATCAAATATTCTCGAATATACATGAACAAAGTCACAAAATAATATGCGTGTATGAAGTTATGGGTCCAATATTCACTAGCATGCCATGTGTTAACGTGTTAACATGGATAATTGGTGATTAGTAGATTTATAATCATATCATTTTTTAGACATATCTCACATAGATTGAAAATGAGATGGAAAATGGAATAAGGGATTTGCTAAAAATTCAGGTGCTTGAATTTTAGCTTTCTTTCAGGTAACGATTATTGCATACATTTTATACTAAAATTGTAGGTTTAGTTAGTTGCAATTTATGTAGGCATAAGCTACAATTTTGGACTCGAGAATAAAAAACTCGTTAGATAAAATCACAAACCCGACAAAATATGATCCATGATGGCACAAAAACAATTAACAATTATTGATATAGTTAGACAACAACAAAAAAATGATATGTTATAATACAAAAGACAAATAACAAATCATAAAAGTAACAATTTACTTATACAAGTTTGTACAGTAGTGTTGTATGAAATCATCTTAAAATTTAGACACTTGAAATATAGGAGAAGTGACGGAATAAACGCAGGTTAATTTCGGATGAAAACGGGATCCCATGAAAACGGACGAAAAAACACCCACTTCGGTTTCCTAATAAATATGCAAATGAGCGGGACTAAAGTAGGAAACGGGACGGGTCGGGACAGAATTTTTTTCATCCGTTTTCATTCGAGACCATAGAATTCATCGGCGGCATCGGAGTCGAACAGTTCTTGGAGCTGGGTCCCTAGGATCCTCATGGACCCGGTGGCCTCCCCCAGCTTCTTCACGGTAGCGGCCTCGTCAACCGAGCAAGGCTCCGGGCAATTACACTCGCAGGGGCCGATCGGCCCATAGTTGGCGATGACTTTGTCGTAGAGGTACCCCTTCAGCTCCCTCAGCGCTTCCAAGTTCGCCTTCGCGGCGGTGGCTTTGGACGCGGTCTCATCAAGGACCTTGGTGCACTCCGTGATGCAGGAATCGCTCTTAAGGTACTCGGCGGCAAGCTTGGGCCCGGCGATTATCGCTTTCGTCTCAGCCACGCTCTTGGTCAAGTTTGATAGCTTGACGCTGCACTCCTTGGGATTCATCGTGTTGTTGCATCCCGGATACACCTCGATCGGCTCATTGGTGGCGCTCGTCACACGGGCAGAGTCGGTGACGGCCGTGAAGCTGATGACGATGGTGATGACGAGGAGGAGGCCGGCGACGGGACTCAGCAGTTGAGAGCGAGGCACTACGAGAGAAACCATGATCGATGGTTTGGTTGGTCGTATGATGCTTTTGCTTCGATGAATTATTTGGTGGGCCTGTATAAATATATAACACAAACTTAATGCACCGGATCGATCGATCGAGTGGCAGACCTTGTGCCCGATCGACTCAGTTCCTCCATTCACTGGCTCTCTATCTTTCCTATATTTAAACGACGGAGACAATGATAGCGGTTTCCTAGAAATTAACCTAACTTTGGAGTGCCCCCAGAGATACTCGCGGACAGACCATAGTTCCTAAAAAGTCGTGCCTCTTCTCGCATGCACCAAGGCCCCAGTGCCTCTGTGTGTCGCCGGCCAGACCAAAAATCCCAATTATTTGGGCTAAAATTTTCGTGCCCACGACTATCCCATGGGTATTGCCAGACCAGCTCTTTTGGCTTAGGCCCTGTTCGTTTCTCACGGAATTGAGGCCTGGAATAATTCCAGCTAGAAATATTGTCTAAATTTATACTATTTTTTATCATCCTGAATGAATCCATGGGGAACAAGGGCTAAACGAACGAGCCCTTAGGGTTCTCATTCTTTTTCGAGCTACGATGGCTCGAAAAAATTCCTGGCCTGGTTTGCTCAAACCAAACCAGTCCCCACAAGAGGCACGGGCCGGGCCAAGTATACTATGTGGCACGACAATCTGACGGAGGTTGCGTTCCATAACAACAACTTAACGATGTGATTCAGGGCGGCAGAATGAATAATCAACAATTAGGTCTCCATCACAAGGCCATCAGCAGCATCTAATCCGAGAACGAAGGTACAATAATTGAGGTGACAATTAGCTATCTATCTATGCATGCACATACTCCGTACATAGATATATATATCGACTCTCCTCGACGACCAGATAAGGATAGAGTGACGCCCCCCTTGCGACAGAGAGCACACGTGGCTATCTTGTCCTGTCTCCGATCCCTGTCGATCGGTCTGAAATCTGAAATCGACCGAGAGCAGCATGCAGCTTCCCGTTCCATCGCGGAAGAGAGCTACAGCTGAGCATCGTCGTCGGCACTGGGCAGAGCCCAGGACCTGTGGCTGATGCCTACGTCTACCTGTCCACGTTGGCCAATTATAAACGGCGAGCCAGCTCGCGCTCTCTACATACGCATGTCTCCATGTGGCCTGCACGTCCTTCTCACGACACTTCAAAAAAAAAAAAAAAACTGTGACGGGATGCACGCTTGCGGCTTGCCCCGTCCTCTTGCACCAGAAAACCCCCCTACCAAATACACCTACTCTCCCTGTTCCAATGTTTTTAGTTTGTCAAATCAAAGCTTTATACTTTGACAAGTTTCAGGAAAAAAAATATTAAGGGAGCTTACCAAATAAATGAACTATTAGGACATGTTTCATGATATACTCCTTCGGTTTCAAATTACAAACCAATCTAGATTTTTTTTAGATAGAACATAATAAAACTATATATTAAAAAAACCAGAATGACTTATAATTTGGGAGTAGTAGTTAATGAAACTAATTTCAGGTTGTACATGTTGGTGCATATTTTTTTATAAACTTTGTCATGTTTAGAAAAGTTTGTCTTAAAACAAAACTGAAATAACTCACATTGTATAACGGAAGAAATGATAGGCATGGTAGAGCGCATTCTCAACGGTAGCCTCACCGGCACACCAATAACCTCCTTACACCATCACCTCCACCTCGCCCACATCTTCGCACCATTGCTTTTATGCTACCATTGTTGTCTCTACATGGCATCCACTAAGAGCATCTCCAGCAGTCCTCCAATACAACTCCCCCAATAAGATGGTATTGGAGTAGCCCAATATCACTTTATAGATTTATTGGGAAAGATGCTGCAGCAGCACCCCAATATATCTTCCCCAATACCCATTTTAAAAGGTGGGTTCCACAAGAGTGTAAGAGAAAATATGATCGAAAAGTGGTAGTTGGGATGGTCCCCATGGTATTGGGGGAGTTGTATCTCCCCCTTTCTTTGAGAGGAGACGAGGGAAATATTGTTGACCACCAAAAAAAGAAGAGGTATTGGAGAACTGCTGGAGCAAGAAAAAAGCATAGTCATCCCCAATAAGACAATTTTATGGGGATAAGAGGAGATATTGGAGAACTGCCAGAGATGCTCTAACCATTTTAGCTGTAAGATCTATCGGCAGTCTCTCACCACTTAACTGGCTATGCCTCTAGGGCCTTACCTTGCTTCCTTCACCTCCACCGCAACCATGCATGACAATATGATTTTTAACCCTGAACTACGGAATTGGGTACCAAATGTGCTCTAACTATTGAAATGAGGAAAACTTAGTCCTCTAAGCTGGTTTCAAAGGTGTTTTTTTTCTATAAATAATAAAATCTAATTTAATCTCTAAAAATCCTAACTAATTTATTTTAAATCAGATGAATCAAAACTGGTGCTATCTTTTCCTAAGAATATTATCTATCTACTATTGGTGACGTATTTAGATTTATTTAACACTTATTTATTTGTGTTCCTATTGTTTTATTGTTCGTGATGAAACACCAAGGATATTAACAAATAAGATTTAAATAACTCAAAATAGAGCGCCAACAGATAGAACATTTGTAGAAAAAGTTAGCTACTTGTTTTATATTTTTCTTATTTAAGATGAATTACTTATCAATTCTTAGAGATTACACTAGCTTTTTTATTGTTTTTAGTAAATATGCAACCACCTTTAAAACCAACTTTCTTTGATTTAAAACAGGCCGATGGCGTTTAGGGTTTAGGGTTTAGGGTACGGAGTCTGTCGCCCAATTTTGTAGTTCTGGTCAAAAAAATTAAATCGTCGCATAAGTTGTGAGTGAGGGTTAAAAATACGGTAATGCTATGATTAGGGTGTCCGGACGTCAGACGCTACATGGCTTCATGTCGTCCACGTATTCACAAATATCTGATACTCCCACACCGCCTCCAAAAAAAATCCCGCACTGCGCAAGCTACCAAACTCAAGCCACACGCAGCTTATGCCAAATCCAGTCCACTCCCACTCTTCCCAAGTTCTACAGTCGAAGCATCGCCCATTGATGCCATCTCCGCTCCACTCAATTGAGGTCCGGACCCCGACGATTCGTCGTGGCCCACCATCGCACTCCTCTCCTCCTCCGTGGACGCACCCCAGCCCTCATTCGCCCCCATCTTCTACTCCTCACCGTGGCCCTCGCCGCCACCACGACCTTCGTCCTGCTCTGCCCGCCCCTCACCGTCATGACCACAGCGTCCGCTGCCACGCGACCGCTCTCCAACCTGCCCCCAAGCCCGTGGTTTTGCTCATATCCTCGGATGGCTTTCGCTTCGGGTACCAGTACAAGGTCCCTCTCCCGCACATCCGCCGCCTCATCGCCGACGCCAGCTCATCACCTCCTCCTGCGGCTAGAGACGGCAAGGCCATCGTGGCTGTTCGCGACCGCCTCGAGGCTTACTAGACATGGTGGTCGCCATCCACTAGAGTGTCCCGCCAGACATGTTGCAAGCGTATGTTTTAAGTGTTTCAGGGGTTTTGTATGCATTTGCAAGTGTTTCATGTTGCAAAAGTAGATCGGGATATTGCATATGTTGCAAGCGTCTGTTCCAAATGTTGCATCTGTTTTTCTAGACGTATGTTGCAAATATGTTTATTTAGATGTTGCATATGTTTCGCACATATGTTGCAAGTGTTTTATCTGGATGTTGCATATGCTTTTGCAATGGCTTTTCAAGTGTTTATTCAGGTGCTTTTCAAGTGTTTCAGACGTATGTTTCAAGTGTTTCATCTGCCTTCAGGTGTATGTTGTAAATGTTTTATTTAGATGTTTCATAAGAGATCAGGTGTTGCTGCTGGGGACCCACCTGCTGCAGCAGGCATCTGGGTAGGGGAAGTAGAGGAGGCGTGAGCGGTCTCCGTGTGGAGTCAGGAGGTGCGGACGACGTTCGGACTGGGCGTGGGCCCCCATGTGGCCATGCAAAACGGAGTGTAGACGTGGGCTTCCGTCCGTCCGGACGTGCGGGTGCTGGCACTGTACTAAAAGGAAAATCATACCGTAGATGTGTGCCAACGCCCAACCATGAGTGACACTTGTACGTCCGCAGGGCCGGCCATGTGTGGCGGGGCGGCCACCGGCCAGCAGGCCCGATCGATCCATCCAATCCAGCGCAGGGGCGCAGGGAGGCGGGCAGGTAGCACGTCGCCGCAACCGCAACCTCTCCCGCGCCGCGACCAGCAGCAGCAGCGTACTATTATATCTCCTCTATCTGTCCGTTGATCACTTGATCCGATCCGACGTGGGTGGGGTGGGCTACTACTCCCGTCTGGGTCCGGCCGCCGCGCCAATCATCACGCTCGCCGCCATCATGCCCACAGCAGCGGCGGCGACTCCAATCTCCCTCTCCTTTTAACAACCCCTGCTTCCTGGGAGGACGGGCGCGCGCGTTCCCGTGTGGGGAGGGAGAAGCGATCCATCGACCGACCGACCCGCCGGCCGGCAGTCGGGACGGGAGCCTCCGCCCTCCGGTGATGCTGATCCTGGAGCTGGGCATCTGGGTGCTGCCCTTCACGCTGCTGCTGGCGCCGGCGCGCCGGATGGTGCGCCTCGTCGACGAGCTGCAGCGGATCTTCCTCGCCGTCGCCTGCCGCCGGGCGCCGCCGCCCACGCTCGGCCGGCTCTGGAGCCGCCTCGACCGCCTCGACTCGGCCACCGTCATGCCCTGATCAGTGTATCGCTCGGCTCTTCCTCGCTTCGTGTATATGGATGGATGCTCTGCCCTGCCGGCCCCTGCCGCGCTGTTTTTCCTTCCTTGTACAAAAAAGGGCTCTCTTTTGCTGTAAATTTCAGTTCTTGCTGTCTGTCCAGACTCCGATTTTTTTTCTGCTTCTCTCCATGTAAATCTCTGTAATTAGGTCTAAAGAAGAGGCTGTCAAATACTTCTTAGCAGCCATATGATCAGTTCATCAGGTTAATGGATCCTCCTCTGCTGTACAGAGCGAAAGAGGTTATGAAAAAAAAAGGTTCTCCTTTTTTCTTCACTCAGGTTGTGCTGCTGATCTGTAATTTCAAATTTGGTGCCGCATTTTTGTTGAATGCGTGACGCAATGTTTTGAATCTCTGGGTGCGGGTGATTTCGAACTGAACAGGGGAGTTTCTATCAGAATTCATCTGCGATGACAACACTACTGAACGCGTTTGTGAATTACTGCTAGAGCTTTGAGAAGATGAATGCCATGTCAAAGGATTTGTTTCTTGGTACTCTCTGTACATGTGATCTTCTTACCATGTTAGCATCTCTTCAATCTTTTCCCTGCAATGGAGATTCAGAAGTCTCTGGCTACAACAACCAGATAAAAAACAGAGTATTATTGAAACGCTGACAGGCTCCACGAACGTCAAGATCATCCACTTGCAACGCAAGGGCTAACCAACTTGAACAGTGCTTTGGATATTTCCTAAGATTGTTCACGACAATAACGCATTGCGTCTTTTTTTTTGCGAGATTCAAGGACAAATAACGCATTGGCTACCTGCACAATTTTCCCCTTTCTTTCTTACTTACCAAAACTGGATTTCAGAAGAAGAAAAAACGAGCCATCGGCACTGATCAAGCCCAGAAATCCAATTTTTCAGCTGCACCGTTGTTTAGAAACTTGAAACTATACGTTTTCCTTTTTGAACTATACGGTTGGTGAAGATCCCAGTGCAAGAAAACAACATGGTGGCTAGCGCAGTGGTTGGCCACATGTGTTCCGCTGAATGCACGAACGACGGTAGGTGTCTGGATTAGAGCCAAATATTTTTTTGAATGTAATTAGAGCCAAATATTCAGCATTCAGCGAAACACCTTTTGCTGTTGTTTGTTGGTCTGGTTGGAGTGGAGCCAAAGTGGACAAAGAGGTTTGCTACCACTTTTTGCTGGTGAACTCGTTGGGACATTGGTTCATCTTACTTGAAAGACAAGCTGGAATTTCCATCCATCATCCAAAATCTCCGATCATTAATTTCATGGGAGATAACATGATTAAAGTCTAGATATGGTGCTTGAAAACTAGTAGAGAGTTTATGCATTTACTGATTACTGAAGTGGCCATGCCTGAAGAATTTGTAATAGTTTAGCACGGCCTTTTATTTTTTTTATTGCGTCTGATGTAGTACACTAGTATTTACAAAGCACTCCATGCATCCATGATCCATGTAATATCCAGTTTACTCCTAGTTGCTATTACTGTTTATCTCATTTGGTTTCAGGGCCAATCCAAATGCACATTAGGCCAGCAAGGCCAAAGCCTATATTGGGCCGACCCCGTAGCCTTGCAAACTGTACACTAAATCTTTGAAGAAAAGATATTAAGGTCACAGTTATGATTAATCGACATATCTTGTATAGATAAAATTTTGAAAATATGTTTAAATTTTTTTTGCAAACTGTAATGCTACAGAACATACGTCCAGAATCTTAAAAAAATCGGGCGTGCTGCTCCGCGCTCGATCCCTCTGCCTGGGCCGAATGGCCAGCAGCCCAATCGGTCACCCCACTTATTCCCACCCTCTCTTTTACACACGGGCCTGAACGTTAGCTCCTCTTCTCCTTCCTCCAGGAAACGTAGCCGCTGCCTGCTCGTACGAGAGCACACGTGCTGCTTCCTGCACCCGCTCCTCAACCCGGCCCACACTGACTCCCCACTGCTCACCTTGACGGGCCACCGCCGCATGCGCTGCTCCCCGTCCCTGCACCCCGTCGATGTGCCGCCGTCCCCAACGCTCCTCGCGGACATCCTCTCCAGCCTCGCCGAGATTGGCGGCTCCTTCCGACCGCCGCGTATGGCCAGGCGGACAGGAGAGGGGGTCGTCACTGGCCGGGCCTAGACCAGACGGAGGCGCAGCTGGCCGCTGCGAAGCCGTACCATCATCCTTGGCCACCGCCTTGCCAGAATCGGCCGTTCCCCCGCTCTTTGTTGCGTCGTATGGAAGAAGAATGATGAAAACCGCATGTTGCAAGAGTATGTTTCAAGTGTTTCAGATGTTTCAGAGGTATGTTGCAAGTGTTGTATATTGATGTTGCAAAAGTAGATCGGGATGTTGCACATGTTGGAATGGCTATACACGTATGTTTCAATGTATATTCCAAATGTTTCATGTGGTCCAGACGTATGTTACAAGTGTTTTATCGGAATGTTGCCGAAGTAGATCTAGATGTTGCATATTTGCAAGCATATGTTTTAAGTATTTTCAGGTGTTTCGTACGTATGTTTGCAAGTGTTTTATCTTTGATGTTGCATATGTTTGCAATGGTTTTCAAATGTTTTTCAGACGTTTTCGCAAGTGTTTTCAGACGTTTGTTTCAAGTGTTTCATCTGTCTTTTTTTTTATGTTGTAACTGTTGCATCTGGATGTTTTTAAAGTAGATCGGGTGTTGCACATGTGATGCGTGTGGGAAGTGGCTGACGGCGCGAATGACGTTTGGGGCAGCGTGGGTGACGTCCGGGGTGGCGCGGGCGACGTCCATGGCAGCGCGGGGCCCACGGCTGGTGCGCTCGCTCACGAGCATGCCGTGCTAGGTGCTCGCTCCTTCCCTGTGCGGGCAGCGTTCAGACACTAGCAAGTCTCTTTTGCAAATTGTACATTAAATCTTTGAAGAAAAGATATTAAGGGTCACAGTTATGATTACTCGACATAGCTTGTATAGATATTTTTCAAAAATATGTTAAAAAAGAGTTGATGAGAAGGGATAACGAGCGAACCAGGGCAACCCATGCGGTGGGTCCAGCGTGGGAAACCAAGGGAGAAAGCTTGTCCATCCAGAGGGGACGATGGTGCAACCATCTGGATGAGAGAAGCCCAACGCCGAAGCAGCCTCCTTACGTGCCCATAAGGGCTTCTCTAGTAGCGACTAATGCGAATATTTTAATTGGGATGAGTCGATGGAAAGACTACTGCAGTAAACTGATGCATGCAGGAACCGATTAAAGTAATATTCATGTGGAAAGAAGACGAGGAGAGAAGGGATGGAAAGCACTGGTTCGCTTGTGCATGTGTCAGGCTCAGAGAAGGGATGGAAAGCACCGGTTCGCTTGTGCATGTGCCAGGCTCACGAGAACAAAACGATATTTTATTTGATTGGCTCGAGGGAAGAGTTGACTCACCACTGAATATTAATGGAATCAACCCATACTAAGTCCTGCAGCAGCTTACGTGGCCTCTGTGGGTTTACCCACCACTGCGCATGCCCTAGGCCCAAGCCGCCCCCATACGTGGCCTCGGTGTGTCGACCCAACACTGCATGCCCTAAGCAATTGCAAGCTCTGCCCTGGGCCAAAGCTGCCCCCTTTTGTGCCCATGAGCAACTGGAAGCCCCGCTCCGTGCCCAGTTGCACAACCTAGCCCGAAAGGCCTTTGTCGCTCACCAACTCCTTTGCCCTCCTATAGCCAGAGTGACAAGCACGCACTACCGGGCCTGGCAACGCAGCTCGGGCAGCGCACCTTTTCTACCTGGCTTAGGATCATGCGCTGGAGCACTGTTTCAGCAGTACTTTTCAGCGAATAAATAATATTTTTCTTTTATAATAAATCAACATAAGCATTAGCAGTACAAGACTAAACAAGAGGCGAAAGCTGCATCCTGCATTATGGGAACCCCAAGATTGGGCGTGGCTTTCGGTCAGGCATATGCAATGCATGTTTGGCTTTCTTCAATCGTCGTGAATGGCAAAGACTTGGATCGTCGTGATGCTGATGCCCCGGCCAAGCGGTGGTACTGTAATTAGCAAAGAAATTGATTGGACATGGTCACAACTCACAAGTCGAAGAAACATCAATTGTCTCTGTTTTTTCTTCTTACTTCTGTACATTATTAGAAAAAACATGGGTTACGTGGTATGATAGGCATTTGAGCGCACATTCAGCAGATGTTAAGATTAGAGAGGATGACATGGTGATGTTAGAGTAAGACAAAAGGCCATTGCATGCGTGACGACGGCCTAGTTAAACCAGCCAACTATAAATAATACCGGGGTGTCGTCCGGCGCCCAGAACGTGTCCGGGCGCAACTTCCACCAGCCAATTGTTAAACGATTCCGCCAACCATGGACTGACATCATAGCCCACCAACGGGAGTCCGATCTTAGACTGCTTGCAGCAGAACAACAAAGCGGTATCCCTACCCTGCCCACATAACAGAGAAGGGGAGACCGCGTGCTCGCGTCGGTGCCACCATCCCCCGACGCACCCTTCACCGGCCCCGACGTGCCCCCTTCGCAGTCTGAGAAGGGATGCAAGGCAACCAAAGGCGAGGAGGAGACACCAAGGCAAGGCAGCAGAAGGCGAGGAGGGAGATGCAACATCCGATCTACTTTTGAAACATCCAGATGCAATACTTGAAACATACGTATGAAAATAGATAAAACACTTAAAACATGCGTCTGAAACACTTGCAAAAACACCTGGAAAACACTTGAAACTAGTGCAAACATATGCGACATCCAGGTAAAACACTTGCAACGTATGTGTGAAACATATGCAACATCCACATAAACTGTCTTGCAAAATACGTCTAAAAAGCAGACGAACCATTGGGAACAAACGTTTGCAACATACGTGTACAACCACTGCAACATATGCAACATCCTGATCTACTTTTGCAACATCATCCATATGAAACACTTGCAACATATCTCTGAAACATCTGCAACCCTTGAAACAGACGCTTGCAACATGTGCTTTCAAGCGCAACATCTACTTGCTGCTTACGAAATGAAGGCTTGCCGGCGTGTAGTGTTCACCGGAGGCAGCTGCGCTGTCGCCACCATCGACCAAATCGACTCCACCTACCACAAGGCCGACGAGGACCCCCTTCGTAGCCGCTGGTATCCTGTGCTCCACGCAGGACACGTAGCCCCCCATGGCCCTGCAGTCGGTGCCACAGTCCCACCACCACTGGATCTCTAGCCACATAGTGGATCTGGTGGAAGGAACAACGAGGCAGAGTGGGCGGAGGAGTGCGCCGCGTGATGCGGGCGAGCGGGTTGGTTCGTCCGGATGGATGGACGCCCGGGTCTAATATCAAAAATTCAATATTGATGTCACGATATGCCCTATGATTAATCCACTTGTCTTCTTTTCCTCCTTTTGTAAAGACAAGTACATGTACTAGCAAAGGCAAATATAGTGTAGAATTTTCTCTAATGTTAGTTAAGTCCTCGCTACATTTCGTGAAACACTTTGAAGGTTGAACTGTACAGTGTAAACTTGGTTGTGGCTACATCATACTTAGGACCACCAGCAACCCAGCAGCGATCAGCGCCCTGTTTGTTTGGGCTGGTTTGGCTTATAAGCCATGGTTAAAAGTATTGTTGCCTGGTTTGGTGTGAGAGAAAAATACTGTTTGTTGGCTGATGAGTCAAATACGACCAAGCGAACAAGCTGCAGGTAGAGACAAATTTACTTATGCCTTATCTAAATGAGATAGGTAAGAGTTTGACCCACCAAACCGTCGCCTCAAATCGATGCAGGACACTGTGATGAGCACCAAGACCGGCCTCGCTACCTTACCCTCCTTGGCTCCTTGCTCTACTCCGTATACGTCGACCTTCGACACGTGTATACTAACTGTCGTGATGGAGCTTATGTCGTCTTTTTTTCTCCTCGCTCTGTCTGTGAGCTGCGCATCCACCTGACATTGCTTTTCTGTAGGAGCTTTCCACGCTCATGTTGTTAGCCGCCATGCCACATCCAAAGAGGTTTACTGTTGCTTGGTTTAGTTGGTGTGGAGCAAAACAGATTTGCTGACATTTTCTAGTGAACTCCTTGTCCAACTAACTGTCCAAGCATTTGTTTGCTTTGGATCTTTGAAGGACCACAAAGCCGACGAGACGAGAGGTGAATAGAAGCTAGAAATAATAACTTCTTTCACACACAAAAGAGCCGACGAGAGTGGAGGTGAACAGAAGTTAAAAATTATTTCATTGACAAACAAAAGAGTTTGGTCGATGTCCCAAGTTTTACAAAAAAAAAAACACATCTCTTGTCAACAGTAAATCGTGTTTAGCCAAAATTATTATAATTATAAGAAAAAGAGTTGATTAAGAGGGATTAGTGAGCGAACCCAGAACAACCTCCGTGTGGAAAGCCCAAGAAGAAGCTTAACATCGGCCTTATCAACAAGAGTAAATCATCGTGTTTAGCATGGCCGAATAGTGAGACGGTCTGGTAATCGGCCGTCGAACATCAGCTCCTTGGGCCAAAAAGCCAGCTTTGTGTACGGGCTCAAACTCACAACCCAGGGTCTAAGGCCCAATTAACTCCCTCTTCAGGAAACAACTGGGCCATATTATGGCCTTGTCACTTCACAACTCTTTTGCCCTCCGGTTCGTTCCGGTAGACTGGAGTTACAGGCGTGCGCCACCACGCCCGGAGATACAACTGCGGCGGCACCCCTATTCAAGCTGCATTGCTTAGCCTGCGATTGGCGGTACGGAACTAAAGAAAATCCATGTGAATCGTGGGTTTCTCTGTTTGGTGGCTTTCTTCGTGTTTTCGGTCGAGAATCCCATGTGCCAGACTAGCTGCATCCTGGATCGTTAACTAAAGAAACATGACAACTATCGAAATCATTCAGGTTGTGTGAATCGTGATGCCGTGATGGTAATGACTGACGAGTGACGACCGAGTCGAAACCGGCCATTTGATCTTTCCGAATCCTCCCTGTGTCAGCAATCCGGAGGCCGGAGGCATCTGCTGCACACCTCACAAACCCGAGTCCCTACTGAATACATGCACACCCAAGCCATGCAGGACCTAGTGCTGCTCTCAAGACCACTTCCAGTCCCAGATGAATCTGTTCGGCGCTTGACTAAGGATGAATGTCTGTACCAAGGCCCAGATCGATCGATCCTGATGCATTCAGTTAGTACTACTTCGATTACCGCTGTCACTGATCATCACAGCCTGTCAGGGCAGCAGCGCACCTCATCTGATGTCTCTCATAACCAACTCAGTTGCGTTCTACGGATCCCCAGTACTTCACCTTAGGTGCCTACATTAGAGCCAAAAAAAATTCAGCGAAACACCTTTCGCTGTTGCTGGGTCTAGTTGGCGTGGAGCCTAAGTAGCCAGGCCCGTCGAAGCCCAGGAGTGAGGTGACCGACCGCTCAGGGCCTCCAAAATTAACTGGAGGGCCCCCAAAGTCTACGATGAAGGCCCGTAGCAGTTTAGATTTCTAAGATTCAGCCCATGCCGTCCGGGGGCAACTGAAGCGCCGCATCTCAACGATTGCTTTTTTTTTCAAACCGAGGATTTCCCATTTCCGTTACTGAATAACAGAAATACAAGTTTTAGACGTTTCAGAAAACAAAAAAGAAAGGCCAGAACAATCGTACGGAACTAATAGAAAAGAAGACCTCAAGTCCTCAACGATTTGCTTTCGACGTAAAGATACTCCGTCTCCCGTCCGTGTCGCCGCGCCGCTGCGTATCTCACCTGGTCCATCTTATTTGAAAATTAACCTGGAATTTCCATCAATCATCCAAAATCTCCAATGATTTTACAAGATACAAGATGACTAAAGTCTTTAGCTAGATATGGTGCTTGAAAACTAGAGAGTTTATGCATTTACTGACTACTGAAGCGGCCATGCCTGAAGAATTTGTAATAGTTTAGCATGACTTTTTTATTTTTTATTGCGTTTGATGTAATATCCAGTGTAGTTGCTATTACTATTCATATCATTTTGTTTCAGGACCGACCCAAAGTACACATTAGGCCAGTAAGGCCAAAGCTTACAGCTGGATTGGCCCGGCTCGTGGCGTCTCAAATTGGGCCTGGGGCCATGGGGCCTAGTCCAAGGTTAGGTTTGGGCCGGCCCATTCCCATTCTAATTAGGGATAAAATAACGTTGTTCCCATCCTGACCAATGGTGATAGTGAATCAATAAGAGCAAACATATAACTCCATCGTGTATGGATTATTTCTTTAAGATGTACACCAAGTCTTTGAAGAAAAGAAATTAAAGGTCACAATTATGATTAATCGAATCGACATATCTTGTATGGATATTTTTTTTAAAAAATACAAAAAGGAGCAAACATATAATGCCATCGTGTATGGATTATTTTGTTTAAAATGTACTCCCTCCGTCCCAGAATATCTGTCATTATCGCTTCCCGAGAAATAACTTTAACAAAATATATATTAAAAAATATTATTATTTATGATACATAATTAGCATCATTGGAAAGATCTTTGAATCTAGTTTTTTAACAAATTTATTTGAAGACATAAATGTTGCACATATTTTGTATAAATTAAGTCAAAATCGTGGCACGGACATCGAAAACGACAAATAAATTGGGACGGAGGGAGTAGGCCAGATCTTTCGAAGCAAAGACGGTCACGGTTATGTTTAAAAAAAAGGGGGTGAACGGGAGAACCAAAGCAACCCACTGGGAGGGGCCCCTCCGTGTGGAAGGGCCAGCTTACTCAGGCTACATTCGGCCCATGGAACCGCGGAGAGGGGTCCCTCCCTGTGGAAAGCGAGAAAGCTTGCTCAGGCGGCCCATGGAACCGATATTCCGGCCAGCCCATCGCTTAGAACGAGCTCCCCGGCACTTTGCCCAGGCCCGCTCACCAATCCTTCGCCCTCCTGTAGCCAGAGTCACAGGCTCGCGCTACCAAGCCTGGCAACATGGCTCGGCCAGCGTGCCTCTTACACCCGCTTGCTTTGCCTACGATTAGCAGTACGGGGCTAAACCAGAGGCGAGAGCTGCATCCTGCATTATGGGGGCGTGGCTTTCGGCCAGGCATCAGGCATGCATGTTTGGCTTTCTTCGTCTTCCAATTGAGAATCGCGTGTCGCAACTCAGAATGGCAAAGACTTGGATCGTCGTGATGCTGATGCCCCGGCCAAGCACTGGTAATTACTTAGCAATTGCCTGGACATGGTCACAAGTCAAAGAAACATCAATTGCCTCTCCATGTTTTATTGTTTTTTTCCATCAATTGCCTCTCCATATTTTTATTGTTTTTTTCTTTTATTATTACTTTTGTACATTAAAAAAAACAAAAGGTTACGCTGTATGATAGGCATTTGCACGCACATTCAGCAGAATAGCAGATGTCATAGTGAATCAATATGCCCTATGATTAATCATCTTGTCTTCTTTTCTTCCTTTTGAAAAGACGAGTGCATGTACTAGCAAAGGCAAATATAGTGTAGAATTTAAGTCCTCACAAGAGATGGTGTAACTACTTTGTCTCACTGCAGACGTATTTCGCCGAACACTTGGAAGGCTGAAACTATGCGACAGTCTTGGCTGTGGCTATATCACGCTTAGGACCGGTGGCGATCAGGTGCTCTTACCTGCGTCATGTCCTAGCTAGGCAAAACAAGAATTAGCAGGCACAATTGCCTAGCAGTTCGCCACTCCACAAGAGAGGGTATAGACAAATTTACTCGTACACTACCAAAATGAGACCGGTAAGAGTTTTAGTATGGATAATGGATACTTACCAACGTCTGCGCATGCTGCCTGTGCGCGCCGGCTGCCATTAGGCACACCGCAGCTCATGCTCAGGTGAGGGATTGAAGACCAACGGTGAACAAAGACGGTCCGAAAGGTGGTTCCTGGGTTGGGTGGGTCCTTTCTTATTACTTCTTTGAAGCTCATTGGAACCATCCTAGCTGCCAGTCATGACACAAAATCTGGATTCCACTTCGTCTTCTACCTCCCGAAGACATGTTCAACCTCTTCTCATAGTGCATCCAAGACAAAAATTCTCAGGGGGCTCCCTGGGTCTGGTGGCAGTAGGAGGGCTCAAGCCTTGCCTCGCTGCACCGCTGAATCCGCCTCTAGTTGTATGACGAGCATTTGAACACACTCTGCGAATGTAGAGAGGCTGATGTCAAGGTTATTAAAACCTAATGTCGTCTCCTCTTACAAGATCGCTCTGAGCATTTGTGACTATTGTTGTTTCCTCTCACAAGATCACTTTCAGCCTACCTATTTTGTAGAAAGCCCTTTGACTTTTCAGAGACTAGCATGTGGTTCAGTTCATGGCTCCTAGACAATACTACCTCCGTTCCTAAATAAATAAATTTTTAGAATTGTCCTAAACCAAACTTTTATAAGTTTGACTGAATTTATAGAAAAAGAATAATATTTATAACATAAAATTATTATGATTAGATACAACATGAATTGTATTTTTGTACCATACTTTGATGTCATAGATGTTCATATTCTTTCCTATAAAAGTTGATGGGAGGTGAATAGAAGCTAAAAACAATTTCTTTGACTAATGACGGAGTTTAGCCTATGCTCCAAATTTCACCCAAAACAGCCCTATCTTGTAGCAAATCCTAGATCACACGGCCAAAGAGAAACTATTGAATATTGGAACAATGATAGGAAGGTCTAGCAATAAAAGTGGAAGCACGACACAGCCAAAACACAGGCCTCTGGAGAGTTTAAGGTGTGGGAGTTCAGCACTAATGTTCAATGAACTTGTCTTGTTTCTTTTCTTTTGTAAATATGGTTAACTGTAGTAGCGAAGGAAAATTATACATACATACTGTTTTGCATGGGTAATTTCTTGAAAACTTGTCACAAATAAGTCATGTTTAGCCAAAATTATAAGGAAAAATTAGACAAGAAAGGTTATTGAGCGAACGTAGAACAATTCACACGGAGAGTCGTCCGCGTGGAAACAAGGAGAAGCTTTAACTTGGGCCTTATTCTTATGGCCGAAGATTGAGCCGATCAATAATCGCAAACTTGTCACAAGTAAGTCGTGTCTAGTTCACAAGTAAGTCATGTCTAGTTAAAATTATAATAAGAAAAAGAAGAGTTGGTAAGAGGGGTTGGTGAGCGAACCCCACGGAGAAGCTTTAACTTGAGCCTTATTCTTATGGCTGAAGATTGAGCCGACCTATAATCGCAAACTTGTCACAAGTAAGTCGTGTCAAGTTAGAAATATAATATAATATAATAAGAAAATTTTTATTTTTAATTTTAAAAAGAGTTGGTAAGAGGGGTTAACCCCTCCAATTGGCTTGAGTTACAAGCGAGCGCCACCAGGCCTGGCGACACGGCTCCGCCGGCGTGTGTTTTCAAGCTGTCTTGCTTTGGCTGCAATTAGCGGTACGGGACTACTAAATGGGGCACCGTGGGTTTCTGTTTGGCTTTCTTCGTCTTTTTTCTTTTTTCAGTTGAAAATCCCATGCGTCACACTGGGGAAAATATCAATCGTAATTTCTTCATTTGTGGGCCGGGAGCACTTCGATTCGTTTTGTTAGTAACAATGGCTCTGCAGATGTAAAGACCATGGCATGGGTGATGTAAGGGTAAAGACAAAATGAATGATCATATTCATATAGCAGCTCGAGCTCCTCCACTAGCTGCGTCAGCCATCGTTAACTGAAAAGACATGACAAGCCAAATCATCCAGCTATTAGTTGTGTGGTGATAACGCCTGAGGCCCGTCGCTTCGCTGAAAAAACAAGTCGAAATACTGTTCCGACTAATTTGTTGTGAGAGAAAAATACTATTCTGACTAAAAAAATAAGTTGAAAAATACGGATTATAAGAGAAACGAACATGGCCTGAGTCGAAACCTGCACTTTGATCGTTTCTGAATCCTGTGTGTCAGCAATTCGACTACTCCAAACCAAACAGCAGGGGCGCTCTTGTGACTGCGAGCAGAGCGCACATGCTCCAACTGTAGTGCAGGCTATGATGTGGTCGAAACTGTAGCCCAGGGAGGTTTAGCTTTGCGCCTTTGCACAAGGAAGAAGGCATGGTACGTGGAGTAACTGTGCTGCGATGAAGACCACACGCAGATGATGTCCGGGACTTTGACTAAGCCCTGTTTGGATCACCAAATTAATAGTTAGCAACTAAATAATAGCTAGTTTTTAAGTCAGAGTTTGCCTTAGTTATACTAAGAGCAAAGCAGTCATTACATCCTAATATTGATTTATGGCTAGAAGCTTATGTGTAATTTCTTCTATTTTCTCTTAACTTTCTATGTTTCATGAGACTAGACCTCAGGCATTGTAATTATTAAAATTTTAATAAATTCACAGTAGGGGGTCAAATCCCTCCTGTTTCACTAAAAAAAAACTAAAAAATAGCTAGAATAAATATAAACGGATACGGCTAACAGTTCACATAATTATTAGAGGAAACACAAACACACGGGCGGACGACGTGACACGGGCTGGGCCACCCTCTCTCTTTCTCCCTCTCCCTCACCCACGCGACCACGCCCACGCGCCCCGCCAGAGACGAATAAGACGGCGGCGACGTTAGGGTTAGGGTTCCGACGAGGTTAGGGATCCATTCTCCGGCGGTTCTAGAAGGGGGTGACATTGTGTGGTGGCAGGAGAAGGCGGTTGGGCAGAGCCGACGGCTGAGCTCACTTGGTGCCCTGCCCTCGGATTAGGGTGGGCGAGGTCGAGGGGCGGGGGTGGGGGCGAGGACGAGGACGGAGCTCGCCGGTGGCTTCCCTGTGTTTAGGGCAGGGTAGGGTCGAGGGGCAGGGGAGGGAGGTGGGCGGCGCGGTGAGGCGACGTGAGCCACCGGCCGCCAGCGTTGGAGGAGGGGGCGGGACCGAGGAGGAGGGGTGCAGCGCACGACCCGTCGCGCAATAACGCTGTCCAATTATTAGTTAGGTATCTCTAGCTAATATAACACTATCTCACTAGGTATCATAATTCAGCCAATGTCTGCTAATCTTCTATACCTAAGTAGAACCCTACTACAAGATTTCTCTGCCATGTCTTGAAGCCACGTCACTCCAATATGTGCCTTCTTTTTTTTATGCATATAAGAATTCATGAATCGATAAGATATCATCATTTTTCCTAATTGTGAACAAGGTCTAGATTTTGATTGATTGAAACATATAAGATGTTGTAGTCTTCTTCGTATGTATACTCGGATCAGTGAGTGTGTTGGGCGGTGAATGAGATAAGTTAGCACGCAGCTTCTAGCTGCCTTGCCTAGAGAGCATTGCGCAACTAATTACTCCCTTTCATTCCAAACTATAAGGCGTTTTGACATTTATAGATTCTTATTAGGTTTTGTCTACGCATCTAGATACATATTATGTGTAGATACATAGTAAAAGCTATGAATTTAGAAATATCAAAATGTCTTATAATTTGGGACACGGGGAGTAGTAACTAACTAAAAAAATGATGCAAACATACACCCTGTTCGTTTGTTGGTTTCAACCAGGCTTATTCAACCAGCCAACAGTATTTTTCTCTCACAACAAACCAGCACCAGCCAGCCCAAACCAGCCCAGAAACCAACCAGCGAACACGCCGATAGTTTTTTAACCCCTAAGAGTCAAGGTGCGAGAGTTCAGCACTAATGGTCAATGAACTTTGTCTTATTTTCTTTTCTTTTGTAGAGATGGGTACATGTACTAGGTAAGGCAAATAATACTACTTTGTATGGGTAATTTCCTGAAAACTTGTTACAAGCAAATCGTGTTTAGCTATAATATAAAGAAAAAAAAGAGTTGTTAAGAGTGGTTAAGTGAGCAAACCCAGAACAACCCACGCGGAGGGCCCTCGGCGTGGATAGCCCAAGAAGAAGCTTAAACATCGGCCTTATTCCTTGACAAGAGTAAATCGTGTTTAGCATGGCCGAATATTAAGCCGGTCCGATAATCAGCCTTCATCATGATGGCCGACAATCGGTCCGCCTATCGCCAACATCATTAACTGTGTGCACGGGCTCAAACTCACAACCCATGTCTAGGGACCAATTAAATTGGACCATAAGCCTTGTCACTTAACAACTCTTTCGCCCTCCGGTTTACAGCCGTGCGCCACCAAGCGCCTGGCAATACAGCTCGGGCGGCGACCCATTTCACGCTGGCTTGATTTGTCCGCAAGTAGCGGTACGGAACAAAACCGTGAGCTTCTGTTTCGCTTTGTCACGTTGGCAAAAATTGGCCGGCCCGCGTCTCTTTGGAGACGTCCCATAAAAAAAAAATAATGGCCGCCGGCCCACGTTTGACGCACGACGCGGTTTTGGCCGGGCTGTGCTGTGCTCAACGGTTTTTTTTCCGTTGGCTGACCGGGTAATTGATTTATTGCGAAAGAAAAATATTGTTCGTTGGCTGAAAAAGTACGATTTATAAGCCAAATGAATAGAGCATTTGCCACGCAACTCGGCAAGAAGTCGTCACCACCATATTGGCTGCTATTGCATTGCTTCCTCGGACCAGCGCATGCCTAAAAGTGATGCTCTACGTGCTCCACGTATCCTGCATCAACGACCGATAGATGAAAAAACTTTATGGCGCGAGCCAAGGGTGTATATATAGAGAGAGAGAGAGCTGAGAGAGCTCAATTAAAATCCGTGTGGCATGGCTTTAAATGGCTTCACCTTCTTGCTATGCTGCGCGAACAAGTCAACGCAGGGAAATAGTAGATTCATCATCGGCTCAATAGTTCATTTCAAGAGGAGAGATGAAAACAACTCCTCACTATATTACATGGATGAGCCGAAGCTCTACCAACTAATACCTAAGTTTTTGGCTAGATTTATGAAAAAAATAATGTAATTCTTATTTTTGAGAAGTCAATCAATCTTAAATTTAACTAGATTTATGAAAAAAAATATCAACATTTATATTTTGACATAAATATTTTTATAAATTTATTTTTTCAACAAGTCAATCAATCTCAAATTTAACTAGATTCGTAGAAAAATATCAATATTTATATTTCTAAATTAATTTTTACAAAAATAAATTGCTTAATTAAAAAACTCAACGGCTTTGATATGGGACAGACGAAGGGGCCTAAAATTTTCTCCCATGTACAATCAAACTCAGGACCTCAGGAGCGCTATTTGAACCACCCAACCAACTCAGTTAGAGGCCTGTTTGCGATACATTCTATAATTAATATAATGATACTTATTACGTATCGTAAATATTAGTATTTTTAAATAAATTTAGTTAAATTAAGATTGACCGATTTCTCAAGAAGCAAAGATTTACATTTGTTTAGACGGACGGAACCTATAAATTCTCATGCCAAAATAGTACAAGTACAGCACAGTAGTCAACGGGTCTACATGTGCACGTATATACAGTATATATATACAACATTAATGTCAGTCAGTTCCGCGACGACGATGAGATGAATAGAACGCTTGGACAAAGACGACGGCAATGAATGAATGCGACCGCTGCTCACGGCGGCGACCTCCCGGAATCGCCATCAAATCATCAGGGCAAGCTTGCCGATTTTTCCAAGCAATCGCACGCGGCGAGAGCGCGCGTGTGGACATTTTTATCGCCACCTTACGTACTTCGTGTGGCGAAGAAGAAGGGCCCGTCGTTGTCTGAAACTCTGAATTTTCCTGCAGGGCTTTCACTTGGATGATGAATGGTGTCTTTCTTGGAATATCTTCTGCTTAGTACTGGTCAAGGCAGCTACTTCGTTTGAATAGAATTTAGGCAAGTTGTCAATCATGTTTATCATTGCCGTGGGCACACATCAGCAGCCCTGAAACAGTAAACAAATGCCATAAGCCTATAAGGCTATAAGAGACGATGAGTGACATGTGATTATGCGGAGAATCCTTCAGGATCAAAGTCTCCAATTTGACTCCGCACCATAACAAATCAAGTATTAAATTCGCAGTTGCAAAGACGAATACAAAAGTACGCATGCATGCCGAGTTCACTTCCAAACGAAGAACAAGAGGCAGCCGATATTGTCTGCCTGGCATAGAGACTGAATGGCAAGTTACTATATTTTCTTCCTCCTGCTAGCCTATCAACCATTCAAATGTCCTCCTGCACGGGTTAAAACTTAGAATCCTATAGGCTATATGAGGCATCAGTGTATTAGAAGTTTGTGTTTATTACCTACATGCAACTAATCAAATTAAATTACTTCCCTCTGCACTCTCCATCTCTTAATTTATTTTTAACACAACACATACGTAGATACTATGTAATTTCTATCCATTTATGATAAACTTATCAATTAGTACTTTGTATCTTTCTTCATCCATGTTTGTGGTTTTTCTCCCTCTTCATAACACGTACTCTATGTGTCTTCAATATGCTTCTAGTTGAAATCTTAGAACTAATTATGGTGGATTTTGACTTTTTCAAATTACGTGCTATAAATCTTTACTTCCATGTTAAATTGAAACACTTAGGGTTATTGTATCTTTCACTGAGAACTCTTTTTTAGTAAACTAAGGACTTTACGTCTACTTTGATGACATACATCAGTGGTAACCTTCACAACACCGCTTAAGATTGGTTGTGGAGCTTTAAGTGAGATTAAAGGCCGGTTTGTCATGGCTCGGGCTCCAGCAGCAGAGCCGAAGGAATCATACCAAATATTTTAGGAAGAGGAGCCTTTTCTAGTGAATAGTAAGGAGTTGGAGCTGTTTTTTTTTTGTCTAGAAGAGGAGCTACAATTTATGTCTCCTCCTAAAGTGCTCCGGCTCCTCCAGAGGAGCATTTCAGGAGGAGCCATGCCAAACAAGCCCTCAGAAGGGTCTAACGATACTAAATTCAAGAAGATATTAATATCTGAGCCTAACAATCACCTCAAAAGGAATTAAAAAAAACTATGGGGCAATGGTCCGCTTTGTTCTATACTAACTTCATTCACTAAAGACGTTAAATTTTCTCTATCAAAGAAGTATACATGCAATAGCACTACGGCTCTAAATTGGCTATCACTGTGGATTTCCGAATCGGTAGTGGGCGGCAGCGATAGCTATTACTGCCAATTGTGGGCTAAAACCAGCAGCAACAATACCCAAAAAATGTATGTTCCTCGGGATTTAAACTTATGCCTTAAGTCTTACATAGCCTTCTTATTAGCTCAACTACACAACAACTTCCAACTTTTGACTATATAACAAACACGCTATTGGTTTAACTTCACATTTATGTATCTCATATTGCATATTTGGTACTCTATATTATCTCAAGTGTTAAAAAATCAACTCTAAAATTGTAGACCTCATCAAGTGCTACAACTTTGATGTTGATATTTTGTCTCCATCAGAGATTGTTTAACATGCCAAAGCACTTTTATTGACTATATATTTGGACGTCTAAAACATCTCAAATCAAAAGGTCGTCAACTACAATGTTCGTTTGATCGTTTCTGTGGCTTATAAGCCGGCTGATGCTGTTTTGTTGTGAGAGAAAATACTGTATCATGGCTGATAAGCATGGCTGATACGATCAAGCGAACAGGGTGATATATAATTCTGATATAAAATTTGTCCTCATGTAACTTCATATAAAAAGGCATGATTTTTTTTTCGTGGAACAGTGGGTTTCACTACCGGTCATAGCCACGGAGATGCTTAACCAGGGAGATGCGCACGTGTGAGCCTAGCAATTCTGTGCCTTTTTTTTTTATCTCGCCTATACTACACACAGCACCTCCTTTTTCGCGTGTAATTATTCGTTCAGTTCCTACCAACTAACTGTAACTGCAGAGCTGCCTTTAGCCGCCTATCCGTTCGCCATCTCCCTCATCAGTCGCTGGTTCCACGCTGCCTCCTCTTGACTGACTCCGCCTGACCGCCCGCCGCAGGTTTCCCTCGCCATGGCTCCTCCTCGGACTCAGAGGTTCGTATTCCGAATCTCTCCCTCTCTGGCCTCAAACACACTCTCCTTCAAATAAATCCGAGACAACCAAGTTCACCGCAAACGCAAAGTCGCCGCCTTTTTGTATCCCCCCGAGCGGCCGAGCCTCTGTTTCTTGGTTTCCGTTCTGTTACTGCACAAGTCGTCTTCGCTATTCAGCCTTGCCTCCGAGTTGTCATCGTTTTCCTAGCATTTTTCGGAGCTTTACGCGCATTTTGTTCTGGGTTTATTTTCTGGTTGGGGGAGGAATCGAGTGCGACGCAGGAGGACACTGATTTTATCCCCTGTTAAATGAGTAGCATCTAGGAACAGTAAGGGCTCGTTCGGTTAGCTTCTTCCGGGCCCAGGATTCATTCCAGATTTGCTTCCTTATACAAATTAAGCCTACTGTTCCGGCTGGATTTTTTCCAGGGACTCGTTCCCTGCTAAACGAACGGGACCTAAGTGTGTGTGCGCGCGCGCGCGTGTGATGCGAAGAGAGGAGAGGATGGAAATCGAGGAAGCCGCCGGCGGCGGCGAGATGGGGGAAATGGAGGCCCCCGCGGTCAGCACGGTGGCAGTGGCGGTCAGCGGGGGCAGGAGCAGCAGGCACGCGCTCAAGTGGGCCCTCGACAAGTTCGTCCCCGAAGGGAGGGTCCTCTTCCGGATCTTGCACGTCCGCCCGGCTATCACCATGGTGCCCACTCCAAGTGAGTAATCGCCTTCCCCTCTGTCTGAATGGTTTTAATTCTATGAGTTAAATGCATGGGTGGTACATCAACTTGCGCTCTAGTGGATTTTTGGTCCATAATCTTTGTTAGTGGTACATTCCTAACACATACCCCTTTGTTTCAATTTTTTAACCGACGTGGCACCTCCGGGTCCAGTTGGACGCCGCACACACGCATGCATGTTCATGCATGATGCATGCACGTCGGCGTCTTGGCGAAAGACAGCGGACTGGGCTGCTGCTGCGCCGGCTGCTGCTGCTGCTGGCCGTCGCCGTCCCCGGCGCCGCCGCCCCTGCTGTTCCCGTCGCTCTTCATCAGGGCGTCGCCCACGTCCGCCACCGGTTCCCAGGGGCGGAGCGGGACGAGGCGTATCCTGGCATAGATGTCGTTGGTGTCGGGCTCGGCCGTGAACCTGACGGCCGCCACGCTGCACGGCACGAACGGCGAGACGCGCACGCCCGTGGCGCGCAGGTCCACGGCTGCGGCGCCTGCGGCACGGCGCACAGGGAGCCCGCGCACGCCTGCCACAGCTGCGGGTGCACGCCGCGCCCCTCGGCGGCTCTTCCGGCTTCGGGCGATTCTCCATCGGCCTTGTCGTCCTGCGCTCCTTGGCGCATGTGGTCGTCAGCTGCCTCCGCGCCGTCGCGGCCGGCCGGGGCACGACGGTGGTGCTTTCCATCCACCGGCCAAGCGCATGCCTCCACTCCGCCGTGGATTGCTTGCTCCTCCTCTCCTGTGGCACTGTCCTCCACCACGGTTCGCTCGCATCCCTCGACGCTGCCCTCCTCTTCGGCTCTCCCAAGGCCTCGTCGTCCCCGCGCAGCTCAACCCACTCGAGTTCGCCCTTGAGGTCCTCGACCAGCTCCCTCATCCCACCCCCTCTACCCCTGAACCCAAGCCAACGACGCAAGAGTTCAACTCGCCTACAAGACGGCGTGGAAGGTGGTGTACCGGAGCAAGCAGCTGCCTCTCACCAACTTCCTAGAGGCCGTGCTTGTGGGCACGCTGTTAGGCACGATCTACATCCACGCTGGCTACGGCGAGGCCGGCACGCACAAGCGACTGGGCCTGTTCGCCTTCACGCTCACGTTCCTGCTGACTTCCACGACCGAGACGCTGTCGACGTTCGTGATGGAGCGGCCCATCGTTCTGGCGGAGACAGCGGCAGGACTGTACCGACTGTCGTCGCACGTGGGGGCGGCCACGCTGGTGTTCCTGCCGTACCATCTCGCCGTGGCGCTACTCTACTCCATGTGCGTCTACTTCCTCGTGGGGCTCTGCTCGTCAGCGGGCGCCTTCACGGCGTTCGTCCTGGTGGTGTGGGCGGCGGTGGCAAGCCGGTTCTTGAACAGGAACAACTTCTCGAGTCGCGCGAGCTCCGGCGGCAGCAGGCCAGACAGGTTAGTGATGGCGATGTCGAGGTACTGGAGCCGCGTCAGGTTGCCGAGCTCCGCGGGAACGTCGCCGTCGTAGGCATTGTATCCGATCTCCAGCTGCTCCAGCGACGCGAGGGCGTCGAGCTCCGAAGGGAGCCGCCTGGTCAGTGCGTTCCCGGCGAGGTGCAGGAACCGCAGCGAGCGGAGCTGCCCGATCTCGGCCGGGACGCTCCCGTTGAAGAAGTTGTCGCCGAGGTTGAGCCGCTGGAGCCGACGCAGCTCGCCGAGGCTGCGTGGCAGCGGGTCGACGAAGCAGTTGCTGTAGGCATCGAGCACGGCGAGCGCGCCGCCGAGCGCCGCGACGCCGTCGGGGAACGTGCCGTTGAAGAAGTTGTGGCTGACGTCGAGCGACTCCAGCTGCCTGAGCTGGAACACCGCCGCGGCCGAGAACTCCCCCGCGAACGCGTTCCCGCTGAGGTTGAGCGACGCCTGTGTGGCCGCGGCAGCAGCTCGCCCACGCCCACAGCGGCGGCGACGACACCTCGCATGCCCGCAGTGGCGGCTCGCCTGTGCGCCTGTGGGGCTGCGGCGCGCCTGCTCGCGCACCCACGGTGACGGCATCGGCTTCTGCTCGTGCGCCCGCAGCTGTGGCAGGCGTGCGCGGGCTCCCTGTGCGCCGTGCCGCCCGTCGGCGCCGCCGTCTACTACTTCCCGCAGGGCCACGCCGATCACGCAGGCGCCGTAGCCGTGGACCTGCGCGCCGCGGGCGTGCGCGTCTCGCCGTTCGTGCCGTGACGCATGGCGAACGTGGGCGACGCCCTGATGAAGAGTGACGGGAGCAGCAGGGTCGGCGGCGCCGGGGACGGCGACGGCCAGCAGCAGCAGCAGCCGACGCAGCGGCAGCTCAGTCCGCTGTCTTTCACCAAGACGCTGACGATGCATGCATGCATGCACATGCATGCGTGTGTGCGGCGTCCACCTGGACCCGGAGGTGTCACGTCGGTTAAAAAATTGAAACAAAGGGGGTATGGGCTAGGAATGCGCCACTAACAAAGATTAGAGAAAATTTTGTATTTGGCCCTAAAAATAATGCTCCTTTCTTATTTGACATCGAAACTGAAAATCTTTCCTATATGTCCTGAACTCGAGTTTTTCTTTCCTATTTGACACTTCCGTCAGTTTGGGTTGTTAACGGTGTCAAGTCCTATGTGAAAAGTCCGTTTTACCCCTATAGTTTTTTACTAGTCCTGGCATTCCATGGTTAATATTGCTATCTTTTATGAAACATTGCAGTTTAAGATAGCAATATTAACCATGGAATGCCAGGACAGATAGCAATATTAACCATGGAATGCTAGGACTAGTAAAAAACTCTAGGGGTAAAACGGACTTTTCACATAGGACTTGACACCGTTAACAACCCAAACTGACGGAAGTGTCAAACAGGAAAGAAAAACTCGAGTTCAGGACATATAGGAAAGATTTTCAGTTTCGATGTCAAATAAGAAAGGAGCATTATTTTTAGGGCCAAATACAAAATTTTCTCCAAAGATTATGGACCCAAAAACCCACTTTCAGAGTTGATGGACCTAAGTGAAACTAGAGTGCAAGTTGATGGACCACCCATGCATTTAACTCTAATTCTATTTATGCAGTAGCACTTCTAGTAGTCTTCAGATAAACTTCCTCCTGTTTACTGTACTAGAGTCTGAAGTCTGAACCCTGAAATGTCTAGTCTCTATGATGATTTTTTTTTCTAGAAAAAGGGGAGTAATTGAGAGAATATATATAGTTTATTGTTAAGGAGGTTCTAACAGGAGGTGGTGGAGGTTAGCAATTTGACGCATCCAAGATGTGAATGAGTTGACAAAAATGCTTTAAAAGGTCTGCACATTACGCTGAATGTGGATTCTGCATTTCTGCTTCCCAATGTTGGATAAATCAGCAGTATAAACCTCTAGAGTTGGTATTTTTATTGTATGAAATGACACTTTACATATTGCGATTTTCAAAACCCACAATTTTAGTCCTGGAGAAGGAACTTGCAATTTGAAGCTAGCAATTTATCCACGATACTCTTATGAACCTCAAAAGTATCTTTTTCTTTTTGGCTTTTCTGTTAGGACTGTTCCCAAGTTATCTTATCAGCTACCTTTTCATGCATGGTACTAGATACTACTCCTTATGCCCTGACTTGAATAAAACAGTGGTGCTAGACCTTCTACTAGACAATAGCGCCAGCCGCCAGCTATTTTGTTAAGAGAGAAAAACACTGTATCATGGCTGATACGATCAAGCGAACATGGTGTATAAGCCGGCTGATGCTGTTTTGTTATGAGAGAAAAACACTGTATCATGGCTGATAAGCATGGCTGATACGATCAAGCGAACAGGGTGTATAAACACTTTTTTGTGACCAAGATGCCACACCAAATGTGTACCGACTACTGAATTCGGTGTACCAAGCTTATTAGATTGTATGAATTCTGCAACCTTTATTGTTGGTGCGACAATTTTGAAATTATTAGTGTACCTGCTACTTGCAACGGCTCCAAATCATTTGAGTACCAACCGGTTCCTTTTTCTCTTTTGTTAGTGGGAAATTTTATACCAATCTCACAAGTACGCGAGGATGTGGCATCTGCGTACAGAAAAGAAGCAGAATGGCGAGCCAGTAATATGCTAGTTCCTTTCCAGAAGATGTGTGCTCAGAGAAAGGTCAGGATTAGCTTGCATAATTGTCTAATCGTTCCACCTGCAGTTAATATTTTGTTTTCAGGAATCATCTATACCCTATTTCTGATTAACAGGTAGAAGCTGAAGCTGTTTTACTTGAATCAGATGATGTTGCTTCTGCTATAAGTGAAGAGATAGGAAAATTCAATATTTGCAAGTTAGTTTTAGGTTCTTCATCAAAGAATATATTTCGAAGGTAATTTCTTAATTCCCAGTATTTATTTGAACAAATTTCTACTATTACTGCATATCATTGATTAGTCTATACATGAGCATATATGTATGCTGACCAGTCCTATAGTCATACCACATTATTTTGATTAAGTGAACTAGAGAAGATGACAAGTATGAACAAATTCAATGAATCAATGTTGTGAGGCCAGTAGCCCAGTACTAAAATTAGCCACGTGATACTCTATTCATAATAATTCGTAGTCCATAAAATAGAACTGGCCATAATCTGTTACATTAATTTACCCCTGGGACCTTCGCTTACTACTTCCTAACCTTTATGAAGTTTAAACAGTAGTTCATATGCATTAATGTACCCTGTGGTGCTCATTTCTGAAGTTTGAACAAACTCTATGCTAATATAGATGAACTAACTGAGAAAATCTAGCATAAAGGCTACAAACTTTTGCTGGTAGTTCTTATAGTATAATTAAGAAGTCATGATAAAAGCATAGGTTTTGGTAGGACGATCATGCCTTTGTATTTAATGCCCCATGCACTGGCCTACACAACTCGAGGGTGCTGTACAAGTGCCTTGTACATGGCTTTTATACAAAAGTTAAAAAAAAAAGTAATACGAAGGGAACAAATAATTAGCTAAAAGAGCATGAGTACTGTAGGACAGATATGTAAGGACTAAGGACTGTACTAATGACATGTTCCATAGCCAACAAAAAAGACTGGTGCAATAAAATTGAATCGTTGATGCTGGATCCTTATGTAAATAACACTAAGAACTCGAGGTAATTACACAGCAGTTTGAAAATGATCATTATGGATACCCAAAGTAATTATAACATGCATCACTTTTCACTCTTCAGGAAACTCAAAGGAAGTAAGACTGCAACCAAAATATCTGAGTGCATTCCAAGCTTCTGTACAGCATATGTTATTTCAAAAGGCAAACTATCATTTGTGCGCTCAGCTACATCTGACATTGCTGAAACGGCTCGATCCATATCCTCTTCAACTGTTTCTTCACCTAGCACTAGAAGTCTTTCCTCCTGTGCACCTTCAGGTAACATAGAAGCGCATGTATCAACACTAATGTGTAATAATTGGTTTTCTTGCGTTGTTTTGCACAATTTTTTTTTGGTTTTAACAGTTATTGAATTGAATATGATGAGTTCAATGCTAGTGTAAGACAAAAAAAAACTAGGATCTTTTGTTGAGATAGTCGATGAAGAAGAATGCTAGTTTTGTTTCTGCCTGCATATTTGAGGTTCAGTATGCTTTGGTGTCTGCAAATAAAAAATTTTGATTTTTTTTACTAGTGTCTCAAGTAATTTATTCTGAACATAAGGACTCCGGCAAAAATGTCCCAACATTGGTAGTTGAGATGGAATTTGTTGTACAAAAATGACTATGGTATTCCTAGAATATTAATCACCCTAGATCAGCAGGTTATCGATCAGATGTAACAAACTTTCAGGAAACTTAATGCGGGACATTTGTTCTTTACATTATTCATATTACTGTAGTAATGTCGTTTTCTAAAAGTTAGTGTATTAATGATTCTTCCAATTACAGAATGGGGAGACACATATGGAACAGCAAATGTACCATTGCATCAACCTTCCTTGCCATTGCAGCGTGATCAAGCATTGGCAATCATAAACAAGTTGTCAAACAGGAGAGCTAGCTATTCGAGCAGTGTTGTGAGCGAGATCTCTTACAATGATGAGCCGGCCCTGTCAAGGTCACACTCCATCATATCAGAGATGCAGTTCAGTAGTGGTAGCAGTGGAAATTCTGTTTACAAGAGCTTCCAAAGAGATAATTTGCCTGACAACTCTGATCAGGCATCAGTTTCAGAAATTTCAGAAAATGTAAATCATCTGAGTGATCAGGTACCCCACACTTTCAAGGAATACAATAAATAGTTTCCTTTGAAAGAGTAGTAAAATATCAATTAAAAGAAACTAACGTGTTTTGTGAACAACTTGTGCTAAGCAGGATGATCTCAGGCTTCAAATTGAAAGGTTGAGGGTCAAATTGCAACATCTTCATAAGCTTCATGAACGTGCTCAGCACGAGTCATTAGACACCACTCAAAAAGTAATGTCTGTCTTTTCATCGTGAACAGTATTCGAAAATATATACCATAAATGATCTAACTGTTTCCTGTTCCATCTTTCCTCTTAGCTGCATAAGTTGGGCACTCGGCAAATTGAGGAAGAAATCAAGCTGAAAGAAATTCAACTGACAGAGGACACGGCAAGAAGATTAGTAAGAAATCAGGAGATGGAAGAACGCGAAGCAGCGAGAGAAGCTGGATTTAATCATCGCTCCAGTGAAATGGAAGCAAAACACAGTTATGATATCGAAGAAGCTAATGAGAATGAAATGGGAAAGAAGATTGCTGGACGCAGTTTTGATGACTATAATAGGTATACGTGGGAGGAGATTCAGGCATCGACTTCGTCATTCTCTTCTGCTCTTATGATCGGTAAGGGATCATATGGCACAGTTTACAAGGCGAAATTCCATCATACAGTAGCAGCTGTCAAAGTATTAAACTCCCCTGAAGGCTGTGGAACTCAGCAATTACAGCAGGAGGTATTCCCATTTTCTTTAACAAAGCGCACCTTATACAAATAGTAGTAAAAAAAATTGATGCTTCGGTCACACAATCTATGAACATTTCTCTTAACTTTCTTGAAGCAGTCAAATATGTTGTATGTTGATTAGTGTTTGCATCATTTATGCTGTGCTCATCATCATTCATGTTGTTTCAGCTTGAGGTCCTTGGTAAAATTCGGCACCCTCACCTTCTGATGATGCTTGGAGCATGCCCTGAACATGGTTGCCTGGTTTATGAGTACATGGAAAATGGTAGCCTAGACGACATGCTGCAACACAGGAAGAATTCGTCGCCACTGGCCTGGTTTGACCGTTTCAGGATAGCCTGGGAGGTGGCTGCTGCTCTGATGTTTCTTCACAGTTCAAAACCAAAACCCATCATTCACCGTGACCTGAAGCCTGCGAACATATTGCTAGACAGGAACTTGGTGAGCAAGATAGGTGATGCAGGCCTATCAACTTTGCTTCCAAGCATGGGCCAGTACCTGTCTACAATGATCAAGAACACTGCCCCTGTGGGCACTTTCTGCTACATCGACCCAGAGTACCAAAGGACCGGTGTACTGTCCATGAAGTCCGATGTCTATGCGCTAGGCATTGTGCTCTTGCAGTTGCTGACGGCAAGATCACCGATGGGGCTAGCGCATGTTGTGGAGACTGCACTAGAGGATGGCTTCTTTGTTGACATCCTGGATGCAACTGCTGGGCAGTGGCCTCTCAGTGAGGCACAAGAACTGGCTATTCTAGCACTAAGGTGCTCAGAAATGCGGCGCAAAGACCGGCCTGATTTGAATGATCATGTTCTTCCGACACTGGAACGGCTGAAGGATGTTGCAGCCAAGGCCAGGGAAGATGCTTTTCAGGGGCACACAGCACCTCCAAGCCATTTCATTTGCCCCATACTTCAGGTCTGGAACTGGAATCATCGTTTTTCTCTTTCTGAACTGTAGTGGACATTTCATAGGATGCATACTGATATCTCTTTTTCTCATATAATGTTTCAGGAAGTGATGGTCGATCCATATGTCGCATCGGATGGTTACACCTACGATCGTAAGGCGATTGAGTTGTGGCTAAGCACGAACGAGACGTCCCCAATGACCAGCCTGATACCAAATCACTCCCTTCGTTCTGCAATCATGGACTGGAGGTCGAAAAGCAAGTGACATGTGATTCATTCAGTCCTCGGATTGCATGCTTCATGATTAGGGATGAAAACGGATCGGATACGACGAATATCACCGATATTACATTTGTTTTTATATTTTTGTCCGGATTCGGATTCGAATACGGATAGTGTCAACTATGTCGGATATGATACGATTGGATATCGACATCATAAATATGCGATTTGAGTATTCGGATACGGATACGGTATCGGATGTTGGATATCCGGACTCGGATACGGACAGATCTCAACCCCTCTAAACGGATTCGGTTTCGAATACGGTCGGAAAATATCCGTACCGTTTTCATCCCTATTCATGATGCAGCGATGGCTTATTTGTCTTACACAACGAAGCTGTCAGTTTTTTGTTAAAAAAATGTATGGAAGTAGTCTTCAGAAAGGGTTTTAGGTTGTGCAGCAGCTCAAGCAAAATGTAAAAAAAAGTTGTCTGATAGCATACCTCGCTGTCTTAGCGAAGCACTTCATTTCTCTCTCTCTCTCTCCTATGCAAATAATGTATTTGTAAGCATGTAGTCAATGTCAATTATTATGATTCATCATTTGATTCTTAGACGAAATGAATTGTGCATATTGCTGTTGTTTTACGCGGTTCTTTTTTTTTCTCTGGAATGAATTGTTGTCATGTTCAGTTAGACTGTCCCTCTTTGGCAATGGTACCAGTTGTTGAGAAGGAGCACAACAGAAAAAGGTGAAAGCAAACTGTCAATCAGCTAAGATTGAGTAGATATTGACAGTCTTCTGGGGACAGGTGAACCTTTCATGACAATATGTGCCAGTTCCCATATGTATGCACTGTATTAAAGCAATGAAAGAGTGGTTAAAGTAACCAACTTTTCCAGAAGACAGTAAATAAAAGTAAACAAAGCAAGGCATGGGCATGGTTAAAGGCAGAAGGGAAATAAAAACTATGGTTTGATCCAGTTTTAAAGGCGCAAGGAACATCTTGGCATGTTACTGTTAGGGATCAAATCATATGGAACGCAGGAGCTTCACCCAAACTACTACTCATTCAGTCATCTGGCAGGAATTTCATAGGAAACAATTTAATTATCGTAGAAATAGAAGGAACAAAAATCCGAGTTCCAGACAGGATCTTTCCAGTACTGTTTCTAAGCGCACTCGCCGTCTTGAATACAGTAGCCGTGTTAGGTTAGGTCAGCCCTTCCTCTTGCACTGATTGGCAACACAAGCTGTTCATAATGGGAGGACTGAAAAGCTGGGAAGCAAGCTTTCAATTAACTTTGATCCCTGCAGATCGCGTAAAGATACAATTGTCGGCTGAAAAGAACTTGCACCGGGCCAAACCCAATCAATCAAGCAGGATCATAGTCTAATCGCACCTCTCCTAAAGCTCTGACCGTGACTTTAACCACTGTCACTGCTCTTCAGATTTGCTTTCGATTAAAGAACATGAACGAGCTCACCTTGCTCATATTTATTTTATCAGCAGTCTCCCCCTGTTCATGATGAATCGTTCGTGTGCGGCATCGCCGTCAACTAATCTCAGTCTCTCGGCTGTCACTGTCTGTAATAAAGGATTTGTTGAGACTGAAGAAGAGCAACTGAGCAAGCAAGATGATTGCATTGCACTGCATTGGTCAGGTGCAGGTTACACGGCAGCAGGAAGGAGAAATGATTGGATTGATCGGGGATCGACAGACATGGATGGCTGCAGATAATCGTGATCGTGCTGTTGCCTTGTTGGGCAACCAAGAAATATTTGTAAAGATTTCATTCCCATTAACTTTCTTCACCAAACAATTAGTAGTAGTAGCTAGTACAATCACTCAACGCTGTTATTTTTCACCAACCAGCAGCAGAGATTAGGTGAGCTGGTTTTACATAACACGGCGTCCAGGAAAAAGCAGACAGCCATCTTTTGGTTTGTTTGTTTGTTGCTCATTCGTCGTCATCGTCGTTTTCAGAAACCCAACTGATGAATGAATTCATCGAAAAGGAAAGAAGAAGAAAAACAAGGGAAGGAGAAAACAAAGCAAAACAATCTCCTCTCGTCTCCTGATTGATTAACTGTAATAATTAATTAATTGATTAATTACCCCAACCGCCAGTCCACCACCACCACCACCTGCGAGATCCTCCTAACCAGAACCTGCTGCTCTTCTCCTAATCGCAATCACCGTCTTCTTCAATCTCCCCTTGTGATCGACAGACATGGATGGGTGCCATGTCATCAGAAGAGCTCTCTGGTGACGAGCGGAGGGGCGGTGTTCCACGTGCTCTGGCTCGTCCGGTCAACGGCGGCCGGGAAGAACTGGCAGTGGCTGGGCACGACGCTGCCGGAGCCACCGGCGGCGGCGGCGGGGAGGCTAGAGCTAGACTTGGGGTGGCATTGCTGCTGCTGGTGGTGTTTAGTGGGCGTCGCGGCGGTGGCGGTGGCGGCGACGCGGCGGCAGGACGGGCATATTGTGAGGGTGGCGGCGAGGCGGGGTGCGCGGCGGGCGAGGGCGCGGCCTTGAGCGCCCTGAGGTCGGCGAGCTCCTTCTCGAGGCGCTTGTTCTCGTCGGCGAGGCGCTCGCACCAGCGCTTGAGGTACTCGCAGTCGACCTCCGTCTGCTTGAGCTTGGTCCGGGCGCGGCGGTTCTGGAACCACACCTCCACCTGCCGCGGCCGGAGGCCCAGGCGGGTGGCCAGCGCCAGCTTCTGCTTCTGCAACGACAAGATGAGACAAAATCTTGATCAGCCACCGGGGCCGGGCCATGAATCAGCGAGCCAACGGAACCGAGCGACGGGCCGACGGCGAGGAAGAAGGAGAGGAGGACTTACGGGGTTGAGCGTGCTGTGCGTCTTGAAGCACTCCTCGAGGACGGCGGCCTGGTCCTTGGAGAGCCTGAGCTTCTTGCGTCCGCCGGCACCGTCCGCGCCGTCCTCCTCGTCGCTGCGGACGCCTCCCGAGCCGGTGCGCTCGAGCTCCCTGTCCCTCTTGTTCGTGTTGTCGCCGCTGGCGCCGCTGGAGAGCGCGGCGGCGCTGTCGGGCGACGTGGACGCGCGCATCGCGGCGCGGTCGGCGGGGTCCAGGTCCAGCCCCGCGGCGGCGGCGGCGGATGCGGAGGCGTGTAGCGCGTGCGTGTCCGCCGCGCCCTAGGCGACGTCGGCCACGACGGAGCTGAGCGCGGCGGCCCAGGGCGAGGAGGAGCCGGCGGTGGTGGTGGAGGACGAGAGGCTGCCATGGGAGGTGAGGCCCAGGCCCAGGCTGAGGCCGAGGTCGAGGCTGGCACCGCTGGTCCGGGGCATCATCGTGTGAGTGTGGTGAAGCGAGAGCTCGGCTCCGGCCCGGTGGTGGTGGATGGGATGGGCGATGGGCATGCGGTGGTGGTGGCGGAGGGGGGAAGTGGTGGTGGGGGTTATAAATAGGCGGGGTGGCCGGGGATCGGAGCCAGCTGCTTCTTCCGTGAGCAGCTAGCAGACGGGTGGCTGGGCAAATGATGAGCTGTGGCGAGCGGGTGAAGTGGATCTCCGCTCCTGTGCACCGCAATTATTAATGGATGGAGGATGCCTGCTGCCCTTTCGATTTCCTCCCCCGTCTCCGATCCCCTCGTGGGTCGCTCATCATCGCGGCCATGAGCATCTGCTCCAGCCTTTTTGACCCTCTCCCCTCGGCTCACGGCTCCTCCACTCCATCGCTGAGCCGATCTCATGCATGCATGCATGTCTCCGGCTTGGTCGGGGGCAGTTTGGGGTGGACTGGCTCGATTGCTCGTGTGGGTAGGAATAGCCATAGGAGACAGTAGGCTCGATCTTGAAAATTGGTTAGTGCGGGCGTGTGTTCGGCTGTCTGTCGGTCTATCTGGCCTTTTGATTATTTTGACTGCTTGTCTGACGAGGATCAGATGACTGATCTACAAAAAGCAAGTTCTAGCGATTCTATCATTGCACTCAAAATGCTTACTCGATTAGGTTGTGCATATTATAGTCTATAAGTAAACAGGGCTCGATCAACTGAGATAGTACTCCACATAATCAACACATAAGAAATTCAATTTAATTTCTTTTTATAGTACCTGCTTAAATATTAGAAAACTTTTTGAAGAATACAAAATCAAGGACTCGGACAATGCTAAGATCCCTTCCCCAAACACACACACATACACAAAAAAAAAAACACCACCGTCAACAAACCACACCCAACATCTCTGTCCCTGACTCCTTCCACTCCCACTATATCTGCCTCTCTCAGCTTCTCCCACAAAGTCCTGTCGTGTTGTCTTCCATCTTACTTCCCTTCACACCCCACTGTTATCCAGATCCACTCCCACGCCTCCACGACCACCCCCACATGGATACGACAAACCCTTTTCATCATCTATATATGATCGATCCGCTCTACACTTTTTGACCCTCTTCCCTCGGCTCATGGCTCCCTCGGTTGAGCTGCTCACATGCATGTTTCAGGCTTGGTCGTAGGCTTTGGTTGGTTTAGATCGTTGGATAGTGTGTGGGTAAGATAACCATAAGCCATAGCCTTAGTTTTGAAATTGTGCATACATGTGTGCGTTCGGAATGTATGTCTGTCTAGTCCTTTGATTATTTTGTCTACTTGGACCAATGAGGATTGGATAATTGATACACTAAAGTAATGCCTATACTCATGCTCCCTCGTAATATAGCAGGCTATCCTAAGAGTCCTCTAGATCCTATAACCTGAAATCTCCTGCCTAACTCAAAACGTTGAACCCTAACCCTAGATGTGGAGCTTGTTGAAGTTAAAGTTGTTATTGCTCGAAAAGGAGAGAAAATCATCGGAGATGAAGCTCACTGAAGTTGAAAAGAAGGTGCCCCATTAGCCCAGCTGGATGCATGCACGTCTCAAGTTTAGTCGACTCCTCAAGGGCGTTAGCTTGGCTCATCCATCTGTATGGGTAGAATAGACATGGGATGTAGCCTTTGCCTTGGAACTCTGTCTGCCTAGCCATTTGCTCAGTTCACCTGCTTATTCCGATGAGGATCAAATGATTGATCCCATTGGTAGAGAATTATCTATACTACCATATTGCACATCAAATGCTCACATAGATTAGATTTGGGCGGACCATAGGCAGGCATGGCTTAAGTGAAGAGAGCTAGTGTTCTATCCGAGCAACATACAATGCAACTCAGTTCACAATTCATGTGTTGCAGTACGTGTTCCAATACTAGAGAGCACCTTAAAGACACAAAATGAAGAAGGCCAAACTAGGCTTAGGGCGCTCTCTGGATAGCCTACAATGAGAGAATATCACCTCTCCTTAGACTCTCTTTGTTTCCACCACACCTTCCTCCATATGATCAACACACATGCAACTCAATTTAACTCCTCTGCTACAGTACCTAATCAAATACTATAGAACTTCTTGGCTATCACCAAATGAGGACGGGCATGACTAGACTAAGGCCTCGATCTCTTCAGATAAGCTTAGCATGTGAAACCCCCTCTTTCGACTCCTTTTGCTCCAACGACACCTTGCCTCTCTTGACTTCCTTCATCCTATGTTGCCTAGTTGCTCTCCCTCTTCCTTCCTTCCACATCCTACCCTCGTCTAGATCTAAACTCCCACACTTCCTCCCTCTCCCTTGCAATATGACAACCCTTCCTAATAGTCATCTAGATCCTACAACCATGAAACCTTCTCCCTGACTAGAAACACCAAACCCTAACCCTAGATGTGGAGCAAACCAAAGGTGAAGTTATTATTGCTAGAAAATATGAGGAATTTGTTAGAGTTGGAGCGTACTTGAGTTTAAGAAGAGGTGCCCCCTTTGCCTAGTCAGACGCATGCATGCCTTAAGTTTGATCGAGTCCTCGAGGGTGTTTGGCTTGGCTTGTCCGTCCATATGGGTGAAAGGCCCTAATGGCTAGATGGGGGTGAATAGCCTATTAAAAATTTCTACAATAACACTTAGCAAACCGGTTAGACAAATATGAGGCGAAGCGAGTGTTGCACTAGCCTACTAAAAATGCAAGCTACCTATCACAATTCTAGTTTCTATAGTCTCTATCCACACAATGGCTATGTCACTACACTAAGTTAGTGTGCTGCCAAAGGCTAACTAAAGAGCCACACTAACCAAACTAACAAGTTCTCACGACTAGCTACACTAAAAAGCTTGACAACTAGTTTGCGGTAATGTAAAGAGAGATAGCAAGATGGTTATAACGCCGAGTCGAGGAATGAACCAATCAATCACAAGAATGAATACCAATGAAGACCAATCACCTCAGAATCAAATGATGACACAATGATTTTTTACCGAGGTTCACTTGCTTACCGGCAAGCTAGTCCTCGTTATGGCGATTCACTCACTTCGAGGTTCACGCGCTAATTGGCATCATACGCTAAACCCTCAAAAGGGTGCCGCACAACCAACATAAGATGAGGATCACACAAGCCATGAGCAATCCACTAGAGTACCTTTTGGCTCTCCATCGGGGAAAGGTCAAGAACCCTCATAGTTACCACCATCAGAGCCAAAGACAAGCACTTTCCTCCGCTCGACGATCCTCACTGTTCCAAGCCGTCTAGGTGGCAGCAACCACCAATAGTAATAAGCGAATCCCACAGCAAAACACGAACATCAAGTGCCTCTAGATACAATTACTCAAGGAATGCACTTGGATTCTCTCCCAATCTCATAAACATGATGAATCAATGATGGAGATGAGTGGGAGTGCTTTGGCTAAGCTCACAAGGTTGCTATGTCAATGCAAATGGCCAAGAGAGTGAACTTGAGCTGGTCATGGGGTTTAAATAGAGGCCCCCTCGAAATAGAGCTGTTGGCTCTCTGCCCTCAGCTTTTATGGGGCGACCGGACGCACAGGTCACGTTGACCGAACGTAGGCCCCCAGCGTCCTGTCGCGGATCTTCGTCCATGTGTCCCCCGCATTCAACGTCAGCCGCCTGATCCCAACGGCCGATTCTCAGCGCCCTCGCGGTTAAGTAACGACCGGACGCGCCCAACACAGGATCGAACGCGTCGGTGCCAGCCTTGCCCACACGCGGCAACACACGACCGGACGCGCCGATCAACCGCGGTGCCCGTGCGTCAGGTCATTTCTAGAGAGCTCCCCGAGTGCCTAAACGTTGACCTGATGCGTCCGATCTCCACTGACCGGACTCGCCCAAAGTTAGGTCTTCTCCACGCTCACTCAAACCTAATACGTCAGCGTACGTCAGCCTGATCGGATGCACTAGCATCGAGTCTGGTCACCTTTTACCCCAGCGTCCAGTCATGCACCAGATAGAGGCCAAGCGTGCCAAACTTCATTTTATAATTGACCGGATGCAGCACTTCCGAGTCCGGTCACCACGTGACCTGCGTCCAGTCACTGTTTCTCAGTGAAAACCACCTCCTTCACTTCACCAACTTTTCCACCCTTACTCAAATATGCCAACCACCAAGTGTATCACCTTGTGCATGTGTGTTAGCATATTTTCACAAACATTTTCAAGGGTGTTAGCACTCCACTGGATCCTAAATGCATATGTAATGAGCTAGAGCATCTAGTGGCACTTTGATAACCATATTTTGATACAAGTTTCACCCCTCTTAATAGTACGGCAATCGATCCTAAGTGTGATTGTAGGATCTCTGGTACGCCTAGAGGGGGTGAATAGGCCTGTAAAAATTCAACTTAAACCAAAATCAAATTCTCCCACGGCACTGCCACTCTGTGAGCGCGGCACTGCCACACCTGCATGAGAGATTAGTTTACAGTTCAAAATCTACCCAACGAAATTTAGATAGGGTAAATTTCTTAGCTTCCTGCAGGGTGGTAGATCACAGATCGACAACTGAAAGTAGTGGGAACACCACACACAAGTAGATCGGCCTCAATCCTATAAATCGCCTCAACAACAACAAGAACACAAGTGTAGCAACACAAGCACAATATGACACAAGGATTTATCCTGTGGTTCAGCTCGCCACCAAGGCTTACCTAAGTCCACATTGTTGAGGTATACCCTAAGGCTTAGGGATTTACAACCCTACCTCATTCTCAAGTTAAGAGAGTGAACTCTTGAGATAAGGGGTGATTTTACTTGTTGCAAGAGGTGGTTACAAACCTCCTAGGGCTGCCACACAAGTTGGCAAGCTCCGCGGGCGACGCTCTAGCCGGCTAGGAGCCAAGCTCCAAGAGTAACAAACATAACCGCCAGCTAAAACGTGAACCAAGTGCTCTTTAGAGTTTAGGAATCAATGGAGTTGCTCTCTAATCAAGTTGTGGACCCTTTTTCCTCAAGGATTGATGGGGAAATCAATGGATTTGCTTAGGAGCTTTAGATCAACAATGGAGTGAGAGAGAGAGCTCCTGCTCTATTTTGGGCGTGCTGAAGTGAGGAAGAAGAGAGCAGGTTGGTTTGTTTTATTACCATTGGGGGGGGGAAGGGGAAATGTATATATACCCCCAGCCCCCAACGGTCACTTTAAATCGCAGATAGCCGTTGGAGAGGAAAGGGAAAGGTATATATACCCCCAGCCCTCAATAGACACTGCACCCAAGAGGTCGAACGAGACGAGGTCCCGACCAAACGCCCAAGGGGTCGGGCGAGTCGGAGCTCGTACCACGCAAGACAGCAAGGGTAATAGTGAAGTGTAGACTGTCTTGGCTGTGAATCTGAGGATGCTTGTGGTTGTTAGAGCACTTGGTATCATATATTAGCTTAATCATTGTGTCCCCTTTATAGTATGGCTTTTCCTATACTCAAATTCAAGATATAAAAGAATCTTAAACCTCTTTTGAGTTTGAAGCCATCTATATTTGTAATTGGGGGCTTCTCCGTTTCGTGTAGGATCCTCGAATATAAATTCCCTGCTTGTTATCTTGATAAATCTCATTAGTTCTCTAATTGCGTGGTCATTATCACCAAAACCCATAATTAGGGCTTGATTGCACTTTCAGTGATCACACTCGCTAAGTGTCTCGATCACCAAACAAAAAAGCTCCTATGAAATATCACCTTTGCCATGAGTTTTTTGTTTTTCTCTTTCTTCTTTTTTAAGTCCAAGCACTTGATCATCACCATGGTCACACCATCATCATGATCTTCACCATTGCTCCACTACTTGGAATAGTGCCACCTATCTCATAATCACTTAGATAAACTAGGTTAGCACTTAGGGTTTCATCAATTCACCAAAACCAAACTAGAGCTTTCAATGGGTAGGTAGGATAGCCTTAGGCTATAGCCTCTACACCTTGGAACTTGGTGCGTGCATGCTTGTGTTTGATTGTATGTCTGCCTAGGCCTTGCTTAATTCACCTGCTAGGTCCGATGAGGATCAGATGATTGATCCATTGGTAGAGAATTGTCTATCCTGCCATTGCATGTCAAATGCTCACATATTAGATTGCATGGACCGTAGGCAAGCATGGCTTAAGTGATGAGATTTAGTACTCTATCTGAGCAACATACAATGCAACTCAATTCAATCTAATCTGTGAGTGCTCTAGTATTGCATGGAACATATGCAAGCAGGGCTCATCGAGAATGTCGTCGGAATTGGAACTTGTTGGAGTTGAAAAGGAGGAGCTCGTCGCTTACTTCTTTTTTTCTTTCATATTTTGGCTTTCGACATCCCGTCCCCTTCCGCGTATGCTCCTACTAGTAGGGAGGACTCTCAAAAGTAAAATCAAGAGCCCTCTCGATGAGAAAACATGTTTGGTTTTGATAAGCACACTGGCTAGTGTTAATATAAGAACAAGCTACTCTTTTGTGGTTGTAATTAATAATCACATTCCTTAATCGATAAAGCTATGTCTTTGCCCATTGAAAGAAAGAGAAATATGTTGTGTCTCATATATTTACAGAATGTAACCCTAATAAGTACGTAATGCTTTGAAGATCAACTACAACGAACATGCAAAACTGACTACATATAATATTTTAGCTCTGATGATTAACTTCCTTATGGTGCATGCCCACCTGATGAGTTCGAGTATCCAGCTCAGCATTGACATACAAGACTATACGCGTGCATTCTCAACAAATTACTTGTTTTGGGTGTAAGCTAAAATGTACATGGCCATTGATAATGAAATACACGTGATGACTTTTTGTGTTTGGAATGAAAAAATATTGAGTTCCTTTTCAAAGGAAAGGAAACCACAGTAGTTCAAAACATATAGGAAATAAAACTTCCACTTCAACCCAAGGGAAAGAATCTTTGCACTTCCTCTCTTGGTATGCTCTGCTCATGTTCCTGTACTTTTTTTTTTCTTTCATTCCAAACAGCTCAAAGTCTGTGTTTTAAAATCCTGCAGTTTTTCACTATATATTCACTTCATCTTATTTCTATGTTTTTTTATTCCTATGTTTTGTATATCTCTGTTACAAACAAGCCCTTTATAGGTTGTCATATGGGTTGAACGTTCATGGCCTGAGTCCATAGGACCTGGTTGTATTGTTGTGCCTACATATGATTGTGATCATCGTCGAGCCTGTGCTACGTTTCGAAAAGTAGTAGCAATCAGCGGTAATAAACTGGGAGGGAGTCAGATCATCAGGGTGCCGGCCGCTGCCGCCGCATGCATGCTGGCCACGAACGAACGCAACAACGGCCGGAACGAGCTCGATCGATCGTCCAGTACTTCCCTCTGCGCTGCTGCTACCTATAGCTGCCTTGGAATTCTCTACGAGAATATTGGATCTTGCTGCATGCATGCTGACCAGGTGCGTAGCATTGCACAGACATTCCTTAATCGATAAAGCTATATATTTGCCCATTGAAAGAAAGAGAAATATGTTGTGTCTCATATATTTACAGAATGTAACCCTAATACTAACGTAATGCTTTGAAGATCAACTACAACGAAAATGCAAAGCTAGCTCTGATGATTAACTTCCTTATAGTGCATGCCCCACCTGATGAGTTCGAGTATCTAGCTCAGCATTGACAGGACGATACGTGTATTCTTAACAATTTAATTTTTTGGGTGTAAGCTAAAATGTACATGGCGATTGAACGTTAATGGCCTGAGTCCTGGACTGGCCTGGTTGTATTGTTGTGTGCCTAGTACATGTTCGTGATCATCGTCGAGCCTGTACTACGTTTCGAAAAGGATTAGCAATGAGTAGTATGTAATCACAGTCGTCAGAGGTAATAAACTTGGGAGGGAGTGAGCTGATCATCAGAGTGCCGCTGCCGCTGCCGCTGCCGCCGCATGCATGCCGGCCACGAACGAACGCAACAAACGGCCGGAACGAGCTCGATCGTCCACTTCCCTCTGCGCACGCTGGTACCTATAGCTAGCTGCCTTGGAATCCTCTACGAGAATATTGGATCTTGCTGCATGCAAGCTGACCAATTCGCCCGGCCACGGGCCACCACACGTATATTCATTCATCAGCCTGGCATCGGCGCGGAAAGCGAGTGCATGCCTGTCCTTGTGTGCTTCCGCTGTTCCCTTCCTCCGGTGGGGAGGTGATTCCTAGGCAGCACAGCCTGCAAGCAACAAAGCATCAGGCAGCCAGTAGCGCGTGTACGCACGTACACGTACGCGCACCGCGCACGCACAACGGCAGAAGAGCCAGACACGGATCGGCGGTCGCGACGACAAGGATCGCATGGATCCATGCGTACCTGCGCCGTGCGCGCCGCGCCAAACCTCTCGCATCGGAGAGAGAGACGAAGAGGTCAACGCGCGCGGCAGCACGCGAGGACGTGGTGGCCTTTTTCAATTGCATCGGTCGGTCGCTGCTGTGCGTGCATGGTTGCTTCGCTCGGAATTCCTGCTGGGGCGCGCGCGCATTGCATGCACGGTTGGTTGCCGGTGTTCCGGCCCCTTGCTAAACTTATACTGGTACTAGTACTACTCATGGTTAGCTTCCAAATCCGCGAGCCGAGATCATTGCGTTATGGATGATTGTACCCCAGTTAACAGCAAAATCTGTTTAATTATTGCAATAGCAGGTTAAACTAGCACTAGTATATGGTTATTGCTACAGATGAACGGCTTGTTCGCTGGTTGGTTTCTGGGTTGGTTTAGGCTGGCTGGTGCTGGTTTATTGTGAGAGAAAAACACTGTTAGCTGGCTGGTTTGGGCTGGCTGAAACCAACCAGCGAACAGGCTGGAAGGGTGCAGGCCCGGTGCGTAGCGTTATATTGTAGAAACACCCTCCCCGTTTCCAGGCGCCAGATCAACAACAAACAGTCTGTTCACTTGTTGGTTTCAGCCAGGGCTTATCAGCTAGCCAACAGTATTTTTCTCTCACAACAAACCAGCATCAATCAGGCTTATCAGCCCAGAAACCAACCAGCGAACAAGCCGAAAGCGCCATGCATATTTGATATTTCGTACGTGCGTGCGCATCTGAGTTGTATACTGTATCTCAGATCTCCCCCTCATGAACGAACTTGATCTGTTCTCTGCCTAACTCTGCTAAGATTTTTATTTTTTTCCCGTTGTGAAATGGAAATATGTAGAGCATATCTCCTTTTTAATATATATATATATATATATATATATATATATATATTCATGCGTGCGTGCGTATGTGAGTACCAATAAAATTGAAAAACGAGCTGGGATTTCATTGTTTACCTAATGCGTGCGTGCGAGATACTGTATATATCAATATATGGTATATCCCTGGGTGGGCAATGATTATTGAGTAGTATATATGAGTTTTGAATAACCACCATTACACTTTGTACGACTAGTGTGGTAACTAATTAATGTAGATATCGAGTCGAGCATATCTTGTGGATGCAACAATTAATACCTATACTAGTTGATTTTTTTTTATGAGTCACATCACTGGTGCAGCAAGGCTTTTTCTCCCGGTTGAGAAACTCCTTTAGTCCCGGTTTCCCAACCGGGAGCACCAATCCAGAACTAAAGGGGGACCTTCAGTCCCGGTTGAAAACACCAACCGGGAGTAAAGGGGGCATCCAGGCCTGGCCAGGGACCGCCACGGGGCAGGACAATGAGTCCCGGTTGGTGTTACCAACCGTGACTAAATGTCCCTTTTTTTCCTTTTTCTGGTTTCTATTTTTGGTTTCTTTTTTCATTTAATGATTAGTTTTGATATTAAAATATATTTTCGAATATGCTGCTAATAGTAATATATATGTGTACTTCGCACGTGTAAGTTTTCGTTCGAACTTTGTACATAAATAACAAACGAATATACGCGTACATGCATATATATATGATGATCATATATATACACGTTATTTTATGTACATATAATATGTGCATACATATATATTACAAAGGTTTGATATATAAATTTTTTGTGTCCTTAGCAATTCACTCCTCCAGATTTGGCATATCCACGTTTCGTTCGGGTCATTGTAGAACTCGTCGTTGGGGTTGATGACCTGGTCATTTAGAAATCCTGCTATAGTCTCTCGAATTGCTTTAAGTTGGTCAAGTCATATGACTCTTTCCCTCAACCATTCAGTCTTCAATAAAAGTTAAAGGAAAAAGTATATATATATATATATATGTGTGTGTGTGTGTTGCTCATGTAATTACTTATACAAATGAGAGCAATAAAGAAATTGTAAATATACGATGGAAATAATATAAAGGAAAAAGTATTTATATACGTACTTTGAGTTGCTATTCAGGAGTTCTCTTTGAGTACGCCATGATGAACTCGCAAATATAGTATCCACAGTAGTTGTTACCCCGATTCTGCCTTAGAACCCACTTTTACGACAAAAAAATCAATTAGGGTGAATTGAAATTATCATAGGGTGTTAATTGAATATAAATGTGTAGTTATAGTACTTACTTTGTGTGCGGTTACACCCAGTGGCGCTTTGCAATGTTTCATTTTTTGTTCATCAATGAACCTTTTCCAAACCCTGCTCCCAATAAAATAAAAAAATAATTTAACCTTTAATAATTATTGAGAGATCGGCGCCATTATATATATATGTTGTTATAGAGAAACTAAATTAATTACCCTTGTATAATATCTATCATGTCTTGATACTTCATTTATGGTTTTCTCAACGAGTCTAAGATTTTCAATCTACTATTGGCCATATCGATGACCATCAATATCCAGTGATTGCTGTATAAACACACACACACACATATATATATATGTGTGTGTGTGTGTGTGTGTGTGTGTGTGTGAGAGAGAGAGAGAGAGAGAGGTAACTAGCTAGTAAGAAAATATTGATGTCCCATATATATGATCGACATTAATTACTTATAATAACACTCACTTGAAGTTGTAGGGGAAGAGTATCTCCTTTTTGTCGCGTTGGTTCACTAAGAAATTCATGAGATTTCTCTCAGGTTGAGGCTTATAATCCTTCGGGGGGTTAGGGTGTTTGTATACGACATACGGATCAACGAACCCAACATCATTATGCTTTCTCTTTCTAAGTTCTGTCATCTCATATCTGCATACATGAAAATTGTGAATATATATATTGTGAATATATAATAAAGAAATTGTGAATATAGTACAAAATAATCACACTTACAGACAATAGCAGCTAATGAGTCTTTTGTCGAGAGAGTCCAGGTGGCATAGTTGGTGTAATTCTGGAAGCTCGACATAGATAATGTCATTGCCACGGAAGTAATGGTGGTTTCTAATTCTGACAGAAAGATAGATTTGTCCCACATCAGACGCCGACATGTACCACCCGTTTAGCAGGTACATTTGCGTACCCAGTTCACCTAATTTCTCTGGGTTGTATAGACTCTGGCCTGGTACAAATTTCTTGTAAGGATCCACTTCCGGAGCAGATGGTCCTTCAGCGAGCACTTTAGCAAGGTTCAAACCAGTGTCCTCATAAAACCGAAGAAACGACTCATAGCCGCCTACCTCCTCCACTAAGTTTAAGTTTGAACCATATTCGTTGGGAACGACAAGGGGAGGGATTGATTGTTGCGATTATTGTCCGAGTTGTGCAACACCTTTCCCTACTCTCTTCTTTTTTTGCGCCGCCTCATATGACTTGGTGAGAGAGCGGTCATAGTCCGATATCGGTTGTTTCGCGGCGCTCTTAAGAGAATCCCGTTTTTTTGTTCCAACTTCTTTCTTAGCTGATCTAGAGGTAGGAAGAAGTATGATGGCTCCGGGTTCTCCCTCGCTCGTTGTGCCTATTTTGCACCTTCAAAGAAATATGTCACTTCTTTTTGTACTGCATCCTTTAATTCCTGTTCACTTTTCTCATAAGATAGTTTTTGGAGAATAACTGGATGAGTATTTGCTTTCTGCTTCTTTGCCGGCGGGCAGGGCAATGGCTTCGTTTGCGGGGCGGACCTCTTAGGGGCTGGCTTCCTTGGAGGCAGGGGAGGCGTTGGAGACCGCCTTGGAGGCAGTGCAGACTTTGGAGGCGGCGGAGGCGTTGGAGACCTCGGCGGAGGAGTTGTGGACTTTCTTGGAGGCGGCGGAGGAGTTGGAGATGGTGGGGATGCAGCAGTGCCTTCGAAGGCGTCATCATTGCCTTGAGCACTATGATGGTCGGGAGAAGCAACAACTGGACTTTGGTTGGCGAAGGCCCTGCTTTGTGAGTACAAAAAATAATGAGATATAAATAAATGCTTATTATTAGTCATGTCCATAGAAAATTATCAAAAAATTGTTTTGTTAACTTTTGTCCACACCTAATGTCTACTGGCGGTGGAGCAGATGCCCTAGGGATAATGATATAGCGCTTGCGCCATAGTATATATGCCTTCTCTGCTTCTCCTAGAATCTTCTCTCCATCACCTCCAAGAATATCAAGAGCTAGATCCTCATAACCTTTGCCCACTTTATCCTCTGCGACCCTAGCATATCTAGGTTGTATTGGTGCCCCATGGATTCTTGGTGTCTTGGTAGGGTCTGGAGGAGTAAAAACACCGACAGCGACCTTGATTGTGTCATTCCCCCTTGGAACATGTAGCTCAATTGATGTCATTGGAGTAGTGACATCATCCACGAGGAAGCGCAGCACTGCGTCATCTTGCTTTGGCAGCTCAGTGGAAGCGCAGCTGCTTTTTAACTGACCAGGGGGGGCTAATATTAACATTCATTCCTGACTCTGATGCCTGCCTCTGGGCACTCATTGCTATCTGCACTTGCTTTCTGATTTCTTCCTGCATTCTTGCTTCCATTGCTTTTTCTTGCTCCTTTGCTTCAAGCACCATTTCCTCCAACATTGTCACCCGCGCTGCTTGCTCCTCCTTGCTTCTCTGGCGGCTTCGGTAGGTTTCCCTGTTATTAGGGAAACCATGAACCCATGGAGTGTTGCGTCCTAAGCCTCTAGTTCGGCCAGTGTGTTCAGCAGTCCCGATGGCATACGTCAGCTCATCCTTCTCTCTATTGGGCTTGAACACACCAATCTCTTTAGCTTCTATAGCAAAAGCCAATCGACGTGCTGCTGTTTCGAGTTTTTGCCCATACACTGTCAGACCAGTCTGTGGGTCGAGTCTTCCCCCATGACCGAAAAACCAATTCTTCGAGCGTGGGGGCCACTTGGCTGATTCTGGTTCGATCCCCTTGGCAATAATGTCCGCTTCCATTTTTTGCCACTTCGGAATGGTAGTATCGTAGCCACCTGATCCCATGTCATGGTGGTATACCTTTTTTCGGGCATTCTCTTGGTTCCTTCTCACCCGTGCCTCACCCTCTGCTGATGTCTTGTACTCTATGAAATCATTCCAATAGGGCATCTGTTTCGAGATCGGGCCCGTAGCAGTATTGAAATTTGGCGTTTCGTTCTTCTTGATGTATGTGTTGTATAGGTGTTTCTTCTAAGTCTGGAATTGTGTGGCCATCTTCTTCATAGCCCACGATCGAACTAACACCTTCAATTCATCATCGTTGATATCATCACAATCATCCACTTGCAACGTGAAATGGGCAAGGATATCATTCCAGAGCAAATTCTTGTCAACATCAGAGACAAAACTAACATCAGGCTCGTTGATCTTTTTCTTCCATTCATGGATACTGATCGGAATTCTGTCCCTTACAAGGTACCCACAGTGTTCCACGAATTTCCTTTTATGTGGACCAAGTGGTTCGCCTGTCTCGATGTTGAATTCCGATATTATGTACCGGCCCTCCAGTGGTTTCTTCGGTCCTCGAACATTTTTGCTCTTCGCCGTTGTGGTCGCCGATCCAGAGGGCTACATATAAAAAATAATAAATAAATATCTTTTGTACATAGAAATATATACAATATTCACATATAATATATATTTAGTATATATACCTCGCCTGTATTTTCTTGCAAAACATTTTCTTGCTCATTTTCAAGAGCTAGGTATTGACTTCCGTCATCAACATCCTACTCACTAGCATTGGCAATAATATTCATCATTTCTTCCTCTATGTTGTCTCCCGGGGCAGCCATATCTAACAAATTTAACAAAATTTAAGTCACATATATAAACAAGTCATATATATATACAATAAGTCATATACAAATTTATCTAAGTCACATATATATAAACAAGTCATATATGTAAACAAGTCATATATGTACAATAAGTCATAAACAAAATAAATCTAAGTCACATATATAAACAAGTCATATAAACAAGTCATATAAACAAGTCATATATATAAACAATTCATATATGTAAACAAGTCATATATGTACAATAAGTCATATACAAAATAAATCTAAGTCACATGTATAAACAAGTCATATAAACAAGTCATATATATAAACAATTCATATATGTAAACAATCATATATGTCAACAAGTCATATATGTAAACAAGTCATATAAACAAGTCATATATATAAACAAGTCATATATGTAAACAAGTCATATAAACGACGAATTCGCCCTAGCGAGAACGACAAATTCGCCCTAGCGAGAATGACAATTCGCTCTAGCGAGAACGACACGGCGAATTCGTCGTTCTCGCTAGGCCGAATTCATCGTTCTCGCTAGGGCGAATTCATCGTTCTCGCTAGGGCGAATCGTCGTTCTCGCTAGGGCGAATCGTCGTTCTCGCTAGGGTATACAACAACGGGACGGCGTTGCTCCGCATATACAACAACGGGGCGGCGTTGCTCCGCATATACAACAACGGGGTGATGTTGCTCCGCATACAACACAACGAGGCGGCGTTGCTCCGCATATAACACAACGAGGCGGCGTTGCTCCGCATACAACACAACGAAGCAGTGTTGCTCCGCATACAACGCAACGACGGCGTTGCTCCGCATACAACACAACGAGGCGTTCCTCTGCATATATCACATACAAACACATATCGACGTACGTAGGGGTCGGCGGTGATGATCGACGTACGTAGGGGTCGGCGATGATGGGCGTCCGGAGGCGGTGATGATGAGGGCGGTGTCGGTGGCTGGGCCGGGTGGCGTCGGTGGCGACGCGAGCGTCGTGGCCGGCCGAGCCTAGGTGGAGTCGTCAGGGCCGCGCGCGCGGCGTCAGTGGTGGCGTGGCGTCGAGCGCCAGGGGCGACGTGGCGTCAGGGGCGGCGTGGCGTCGGGCGTTAGGGGCGTGGCGCAGCGTCAGGGGCGACGTGGCGTCGGGCCGGGCCGTAGTGTGGCGTCGGGGCGCTGGGCCGGGGTGGTCGGGGGCGGCGCGTCGGCGGGCGCGCTTAGTCAGGGCGGTGGGGCGCCGGTGTGCGTGTGGGCGCTCATGAGGTGCGGCATCGGCGGCAGATCGGACGAGCAGCGGCGGGTCTGTTAGAGCTTGGCTCGGCAGTGGAGAGGAGGAAGAAGAGGGGCCGAGGCGGGCGCAGAGGCTATATAAGGGAGAGGACCTTTAGTCCTGGGCGCCACCACCAGCCGGGACTAAAGGCCCTTTAGTCCCGGGCCCTGTTAACGCCCGGGACTAAAGGTCACACCTTTAGTCCCGGCTAGTGGTGGCGCCCAGGACTAAAGGTTTTTTGGCGGGCAGACAAACTGCAGTTTCGCTGCCCGCCAATTTATTAGGATTTTAATATATTTATTTTTACACGAATGATAAAAGGATAGTTAATTGCACAGAAAATTAAATAAAAGACATAAAAATATTTAAAAATATATAGATTCTATTTTGCTTTATTGCACACAGGATAATTATGTGACCTAAAGTTTTAATTTTTTAACAAGTTTTAAAACGTGTTTAAATTACTATTTCGATAATGCAAAAATATAGTGTTTAATTAAATTCAGAAAAAACTCTTGTGTTTCGACTGAAAATTTGTTTTCACATCATTTGAACGTGACATAATCCCACCATCAAACATAAATTTGTTTTCACATCATTTCAACGTGGCATAATCCCAACATCAAACATAAATTTGTTTTCACATCATTTCAATGTGACATAATTCAACATCAAACATAAATTCACAATTATTACATAATATCTCTAATACACACTATTGAACATCAATATATATATCAAGCGAGCATAGTAATGAACTTCTTCTTGACGTATGTCCCTTGGTTATGATCGCGTCATAACCATGGAGTGTCCTCATCGTTTAGCTAGATGCTAGGGTCTTTGTTCACTGTGAAGGGTGAAATTCGGTCATCCTTTTCATAATCTTTTGACATGTCTGACTTGTGTTCAATTCCGACGATGTTTCTTTTTCCTGAAAGAACTATGTGGCGCTTTGGCTCATCATTGATTGGGTGGTTGTCGTTTTTCCCTCTCTTCGGTTTTGTAGACATGTCCTTGACATAGAACATCTAAGTCACATCCTTCACAAGGACAAACGGTTCGCCTTTGTACCCAATATTGTTGAGGTCCACTGTTGTCATTCCATACTGGTTGTCGACTGCTACGCCGCCTCCAGTTGTCTTTACCCACTGGCACTTGAACAAAGGTACCTTAAAATGAGATGCATAGTCTAGTTCCCATATCTCCTCTATGCGGCCATAGTATGTTTGCTTGTTCCCACTAGGGTCGGTGGCATCTATGTGGACACCACTGTTCTGGTTGGTGCTTCTTTTATCTTGTGCTACTGTGTAAAATGTATTCCCATTTATCTCGTACCCTTTGTATGTGAGGATATGCCACAATGGCTGCCTAGCCAACAAATACAGCTCCTCATCAATACTCTCATCACCCTAACATTCTTTTCGCAACCAGTCGCTGAAAGTTTCCATGTGCTGACGCGTAATCCATGCTTCAGACTTCCCTGAGAACTCAGATCGGAGGAGGTTCTTGTGTGCCTCGATATACGGATCTACCAAGGAGGAGTTCTATAGAACTGTGTAGTGTGCTTTATTAAAATAATCATCACCCTTACCAATATATGTTTTCTTCCCTAGTGTCCCCTTTCCACTTAGTCTCCTCTCATGTTGTGATTCAGGAACACCAATTGGGTTAATATCGGGAATGAAGTCAACACAGAACTCAATGACCTCCTCTGTTCCGTAGCCCTTGGCGATGCTTTCTTCTGGCTGAGCACGGTTGTAAACATATTTCTTCAGGATTTCCATAAACCTCTCAAAGTGGAACATGTTGTGTAGGAACACAGGACCGAGAATAGTAATCTCCTTGACCAGATGAACTAGGAGGTGTGTCATGATATCAAAGAAGGAAGGAGGGAACACCAACTCAAAGCTGACAAGACATTGAATCACATCATTCTGCAGTTTCACTAGATCCGTTGGATCGATTGCCTTATGAAAAATTGCATTGAGGAATGTACATAGCTTCACGGTGGCTAGACGTATATTTGGTGGTAAAATTCTTCTTAATGCAACTAGAAGCAATTGAGTCATGAGCACGTGGCAGTCATGGGACTTTAAGTGTCCAAATTTCTTCTCTAGCACATTTATTATCCCTTTATATTCGAGGAGAATCCAGATGGTATCTTAATGCTATCTAGGCATTCAAACAAGCTATCCTTCTCTTCTTTGCTAAGAGTGTAGCTGGCAGGACTTAAGTACTGGCGTCCATCATCTATCTTTTCTGGATGCAGGTTGTCTCGTTCTTTCAAACACCGCAGGTCCTATCGTGCTTCAATTGTGTCCTTAGGCTTCCCATACACGCCCTTGAAGCCTAGCAGGTTCACATAAAGATTCTTCGTCAGGTGCATCACGTCGATCGCGCTGCGGACCTCTAGGACTTGCCAATAGGGTAGCTCCCAAAATATGGACTTCTTCTTCCACATGGGTGCGTGACCGTTGGCGTCCTTCGAAACAGGTTGGCTGCCAGGTCCCTTTCCAAATATTACTTTCACATCATTGACCATATCGAGGACGTCATCACTAGTTCGGTTGCGAGGCTTGGTCTGGTGGTCTGCGTTACCTTTAAAATACTTGCCTTTCTTTCTTACGGGGTGATTTGTAGGAAGAAATCGTCGATGCCCAAGGTACACGACCTTGCGACACTTTTTCAAGAATATACCTTTCGTGTCACCAAAATAGTGCGTGCATGCATTATATCCCTTGTTTGATTGTCCTGAAAGATTACTTAGAGCTGGCCAATCATTGATTGTTACGAACAACAATGCTCGCAGGTCAAAGTGCTCCTGCTTGTGCTCATCCCACACGCGTACACCTGGCTTGTTCCACAAAAGTAGAAGTTCTTCAACTAGTGGCCTCAGGTACACATCGATGTCGTTGCCAGGTTGCTTTGGGCCTTGGATAAGCACCGGCATCATAATAAACTTACGCTTCATGCATAACTAGGGACGAAGGTTGTAGATACATAGAGTAACAGGCCAAGTGCTGTGACTACTGCTCTGCTCCCCGAAAGGATTCATACCATCCGTACTTAAAGCAAACCTTAAGTTTCTTGCGTCACTTGCAAACTCGGGGAATTCTCTATCGATTGCTCTCCACCGGGACCCATCAATAGGGTGTCTCAACATATTGTCTACCTTACGGTCTTCTTTGTGCCATCGTAATAACTTTGCATGGTCTCTGTTTCTAAAAAGACGTTTCAAGCATGGTATTATAGGAGCATACCACATAACCTTGGTAGGGATTTTCTTCTTGGGACGTTCGCCCTCAACATCACCAGGGTCATCTCGCCTGATCTTATACCGCGACGCGTGACATACAGGGCATGCATCCAACTTCTCGTACTCCATGCCACGGTAGAGGATGCAGTCATTAGGATATGCATGTATCTTCTAGATTTCTAATCCTAAAAGGCAGACTACCTGTTTTGCTTCGTACGTAGTGCTGGGCAATTCGTTATCCTTCGAAAGCATCTTCTTTTGGATTTTTAGTAACTCTGCGAATCCCTTGTCAGATACACCATTCTTTGCCTTCCATTACAGCAATTCCAATGTGGTACCTAACTTTTTCTGCCCCGCATCACAAGTTGGGTATAGCAATTTCTTGTGATCCTCTAGCATGCGGTCGAACTTGATCTTCTCCTTTTCACTTTCGCATTCTCTTTGTGCGTCATGAATGGCCTGACCAAGATCGTCAGCGGGCTCCTCCTCTGCCCCTACCTCTTCTTCAGCGGGCTTCTCCTCTGCCCCCACCTCTTCTTCAGCGAGCTTCTCCTTTGCCCCCACCTCTTCTTCAGCTTCCCCCATTGCAGTATCATTGAAGGCACCATATTCAGCAAAAATGTCATCATCGCCCCATTGTTCTTCTTCACCTTCTTCCATTACAACTCCGGTTTCTCCGTACTTCGTCCAACAAATATAGTTTGGCATAAAACCCGACTTGAACAAGTGTGAATGAAGAGTCTTTGAGTTAGCATATTCCATCGTATTCTTACATACGGCACATGGGCAGCACATGAAACCATCGCGTTTGTTTGCCTCGGCCGCACGTAACAAAGAATGCACGCCGTCCATGAACTCTTAGGAGCAACGATCAGCATTGTACATCCAATGCCGACTCATCTGCATTACATGACATAAATACCGTATTAAAACCTAGAACATAATTAGTTAATTATACAACATGCATACCACCACAAAAGCTATAAATTTAAGAAAGCCTCGCTACAATGTAGACAATCCCAACTACCACTAAAAACACTAAAGCTAAAATGCACTTCAGCAGCACAAGGATTTCACGACTAATCCCAACTAAAACAGACAGATTCTCCGTTTGTTCAACATCTTTGGGCTTCTTCGGCTGGATCACTGCCTCATTAGCCGCCATATCTGCCTGTTGTGTAAGATATTTTTGCACGAGTTCAACATACTCTTCCTCCTAGTAGAAGCCTGAACATCCAGTGCCATCCCACTGAAATTAAAATAGAAAATTAGAACTTTAATCACAACCATCATGAAAATAGGTATAAACTAACCATAGTCATTAAATACGATAAAATAACTCACATTGCGATCCAGACACTTGTAGAAAATGTGACCCTTGTTGAGACCCTCCTTCTTCACTCGGTACTCCATCACAATCTTTGTCTCATCACAACACTTGCCGCATGCAATGAGTGGGAGGCCCGACCTAAGTCGCTTTGGAAACCCATGAAAGGTCGAGGACCCGGAAGCAGTTGTCATCTACTCTCTATACTTATTTTTTAATACACTATAAATTTCTTATTTTATAAACAAATAAAATTAAAAAAACTCTAAAATTCTCTATATCTCTAAACAATGAAGTGTGCTATGCATGCTACAAATGAACGGTGAATACTAGTTTTTAATAGCTACTTTAGCCTTCCTTCATGTAAATATGCAAGCTTGAAGTGATTTTGAGCTCAAATTGCTTACAAATGAAAAAAACCACAATAAAGAACCATATATATATAGTGAACAAAATGAGATAAGATAATGGTGAAACATGAGAGTATGAAGTTGGTAACCTTTAGAATCGACGGAGGAATCGAAAAAATCGATGGAGGAATCGAAGAATGGATGGAGAAAGAGTAAGAACACTGCTTAAATTTGAACTGAAGCTCTTGGACGGGCTCGGGGAGGAAGGAGACGGCCAACCGAATTTATAGGGGGGACCTTTAGTCTCGGTTGGTGGATCCAACCGGGACTAAAGGTCACTTTCCAGTCCCGGGCCACGCCACTAGCCGGGACAAGAGCTTTACTCCCGGTTGGAGCCACCGTCCAAAAGTAAAAGTCGACCTTTAGTCCCGGTTGGTGGCTCCAACCGGGACTAAAGGTCCTCTGCCACAACGGCCTGGCGCAGGAGCCGTTGGGCAGGGACCTTTAGTCCCGGTTGGAGCCACCAACCGGGACTAAAGATCTCTCTAGCCCCGAACGTAATATTTCCCAGGACTAGAGCCTGATTTGGCTCTTAGATCAAAAGTCTGTTCTCTACTAGTGCATGCAATACTCAAAGATATATAGTTTATTGTGATTATAAATTTTTGGATTAGAGTAGTTGCTGCTACTGAAGGGCGACGAAGCTAGGCCAGGTGCATGCGTAGCATTGCACAAAACAGCCTCCCCATTTCCAGGCGTGACAGCTGAACAACATTATGCAATGTTTCGTGCGTATCTGTTTCTGAATTGAAAACGAGCGAGCCGTGATTAATCGTTTACCAAATCAAACGAAGCGTGTGATATTATCCCCTGAGTAGGCAATGATTAATCTTTTACTAAATTTTGTGCTCGTGGTAACTAACTAACGTAGAGAGAGCCGAGCATATCTCGTGGATGCAATGATTATATATATAATATCAGTAGTGATATTTTTTTATGAATCATGCGATACTCAGAGATAGAATAATATATTAGGGGCCGTTTGGATCCCTTTATTTTGGAGGAATTGAAATCTACATAATAGATTAAGGCTATTTGACTTATAATTTGACATTCCATAACATTCTTAAGCTCACAAATAAGCATATCTCAAATTCATAGGGTGGGAGAGAGAAATAGATTCTATAGATCACCATGCTATAATTCTATTCTTCAACTTATAGCACACTCTTTAACTCACTTCCCTACAATAGAAATGCAACATATAAGTATGTCCTTTGTATGCCTAACAATAAATATACAAATATATTTCATATATAACTATATTAGCTTAATTAATCTATGCATAAATTGTAATTATTAGAATGAACTCAATTCCAAGAATCCAAACAGGCCCTTATTGTTATTAGCCTGGATTACTAGTACAATCAAGATCGACAGCTAGCCGTGAATCTTCACGCTGCATGCTTGTACGTAGTGTTTGTTTTCTCTCCAGTTGTGTTCACCTTCATGACAGTATAAGCAAGGCCCAATGCTTTCCATTCCAGGAGCAGGCACAGCCACAGCTTCCATTTCCAGCCAAGGTTTTCCTCCACCAACCAACGGAAGCAAGATCGAGCAAGGCTGGCGTGGAGCCGGCTCGTCTCGTCGACGGCTCGCCCTCCCGACCGACCGAGCCGGCGGACGCGGACGCGGAGTCGCTCGGAACCGAACAAAGAGCACGGCCGGGCGGGGCCCACGCGAGCTGGAGGGAGAGGGAGACAGGGGTGGCCCACCGGCCCGGCCGTGCGCCTCGCTTTGCCGCCATTTTTCCTGACACCCCCACAAACCCCCCGCATTAATCATTGGGGCTCCCAACCCCCCCTCTCCAATCCAGCCAGCCCCCTGCCGCACTCCTAGACCACTGCTACGGCTTCGTGCTCCCAGTATTCTATTCCCTCCTTCCCTATAAAAAAAAGCTCCTATTCTTTCCCTCAACATTTCATTTCTCTCCTCCCTATATTCCACAAATATTTCCCCCATCATTCTTTCCCTCCCCCACTCTTCTCAATACAATATATTTGTCTTACTAAACCAGAAAAAAAATCGTTTACTATTTCTTTTTGTTCTTCGGGTAAGCCAGAAAAGAAATTGTTTATTTATTTATTTTAATTTTGTTCTTTTTGGTGATGAGTGGGAAAAGCATCATGACACGTCGCACTGACCGTTGCCATTGCCGAAACCATCGAGTGGGAAAAGATTTCTAGGAATGGCACACACTTGCGGTGTAGTGACCGGTACTATACGAGATAGGTAATGCTAATGCTTGCCATCATGCATAATCGCATATATGGGGGCATTTGCAAAGAAAACAGCTGCTTGTTGTCTAATTCTGAAAAAGTGGCATGCATATATGCTGCTCTCTTCACCCTGAAGTAATAAGTGTATACTTTGAATCGAAAATAATACATTTTATAACTCTTAATTCTCTATTATAATATACCCTCATTTGCTAAAGAGTCAATATCTTATCTTAGATGCAAGTTTTATGTCCTAGACTTCTACTACTAGTTATTGTTGGTCAAAGTTTATAAAATTTAACTCTTACTATATGCATGCAAACTAGTTTATCATCCTACTAGAACGGAGGGGGACTAGCCAATTGTTTATAAAACTTCCGTTAAATAAATAAATATCCATGAAAAAACATTATTCTCATTGCAGCCGTTCCCATGTTCCTCTATCTCCCTCCCAACTGATCTATCAGTCCTACCTACTCACCTCTCACCCAGGTTGGAGGAATTATTGGGTGGGCCATACCCTGCCTCCTAGCTCCATCAGTGGTGGTTCACTTGTTCCTCCATTCTCTGCAGCGTGGGGCCCTTGCACTTTCTCCTTGATGCACTCAATGATTGCACTCTGATCTGAGCTTTCCTCCTTTTGATTTCATTTTTCCCCTCTCAATAATAAACTTGTTTCTCACCTCTACCTTTCTTGCATTATTATTTTTACTCCGAAATGCAAAAGAAATCTTGACACATCCTGGACAGCCTAACCAAACATCAGATTCAGAATTAGAGAAAACTAACAAACTTTCATGTTACAAGTTGGTCTATTCATTGTAAACCACACGGCATCTATCATTAAAGGCAATGCAAAGTGGTCCAGCAAGAGAGGAGGATTAGAGAATTTAATCATGCATGAATCAGGAGCTTTTGCAGATAACGTATTATATTTATGTACTAATAATCTTTGTTCTATTTAAGGTGCTACATGCCCTGATCAATCAGGTTTCATCGTCGGGTTCAGTTAGATTAGATTTAAAAGCATGGGAATGTTCAACAGGAAAACATGCATGACTGCGGAATCTAACTAGACATTACTAATTAGGATCATATTAATTTTTGGAGTAAGCCAAAAAGGCTTGGAGTTATGCACGACATCATTAGGGTTAAGTGGTCTTGTGAAGGATCACAAAAGTTAATCATCGTCAATCAAGAACTTTCGGTGATGTGTAGTACGCATAATCTTCATAATTAGTTAAACATTTTTTTTGTCATTCAGAGTAAATTAAATAAAGGTGAAGTTGTGCAAGCAGGGGATGCTAATAATCTAGTGGTGCATGATGATATATATACCTAGCTACTACCTCCGTTCCATTTTATCTAGCGCACACGCATATCAAGATTCAAACTTTAAAAACTTTGACCAATAATTAGGCTAATAATTTTTAACTATTATAATATAAACTTTAAACGATTAGATTTGTAAAGAATTATACTATCCAATGATTATAAGTTTATACGGGTAAATAATATAATATAAAGCAAATGAATGGTCAAAGTGTAATCTAGGAGACCGTGTCATTCTAGCATGTGCCAAATAAAATGGAATGGAGGGAGTATCATTTACACAATGATATTGGTCCCATGTTTTATGTATCTTGACATGACAGGGAGGATAGGACCAACCTTATGCTGAAAGCTGCATTAAGCAGCAGGAGTGGATGCGTGGGGGTGTGTTTGAATAATCGCCGCAGCATGTCCACTTAGGGTGGCATTCAAGTCCCCTAGATGTTGTTGTCGGGTCAAGTGGCTCTTCCTTTTAGTTTCCCTCCTTGCTATTTTATTCATCAAATCGGCGAGATTAGTTTTTTAATCGGCACTTGTCACACAAGCTAAGCTAAGCTAAGCTAAGCTAGGCTAGCGAATTAAGCAACAACGCTAGAGCTGACCCTGCCTATGATTTTTTTTTGTTTTATGGAAGGATATTTTAATTGGGACGTGACTCTTGAGAATGTAAATTTTTTTCTATGGATTTTATAGTACAGACGTAGACGCCCACAATACAACACGTTGTGTTAAAAAAAACAATACTACACGTGTGTACACTGACCTCTATGAACGAATACATGCACGCAAACTATCTCTATGAGGACATCAAATCCTAGAATAAATAACTACAGTAAAATGCAAACATCTGTGCTAGTAATCCGAGAACTTGAACCAGGTAGCTAGATTCCACCAAAAATAAATCTAAACCAGCCGAGGTGGTGCACTCAGTTTCGTGACGACGAAATGACGGGTTGGTAAAGACATGAGGGAGGGAAAGCGAGAGAGAATTTGTGAAAAATTGAGCACCACACATATGTACTCCTACTCATATTATGTTTATTACCCGAAAAGTTGTGGTGGATTAGTATGAAGTACCAATAATTGGTATGGGATTCATCAGCAGGTAATATAATGTCCACATCGACAAAAAATGATGAGAATAGAGGATTCGTACATACCAGTAAACAACTAAACTCTCGACCTGCTGTCATCATCACCTTTTTCTAATCCTACATACACAATCGGCTCATGCCGTTGTCTTTGCCGCGAAACAGAATTCGATTTGCCCAATCGATTGTGGCCTGGCCTCACGCTCACGAACGTTCACGGCAGTAGAGTCGTGTTCGTGTAGCAGTGCACCGTAGGACTATATCTCGTAGGAGTACATTGTTGGGTGGACGTAGCTAGGCACAGCGGCTGAGATCCGCACACGGGCAAAACAAGGCCTTGTTTAGATCGCTGCTAGGAATCAGTATTTGACGCTGTAGCATTTTTATTTGTATTTGATAATTATTGTTCAATCATGGCCTAACTAGGCTTAAAAGATTCGTCTCGTAATTTACAATCAAACTATGTAATTAGTTATTTTTTTATCTACATTTAATACTCTATATATGCGTCCAAAGATTTGATGTGACGGAGAGAGAGCGAAAAAACTTGGTATCTAAGGCCCAAAGCAAGAGGGAAGGAGGGGCCCACTGGGCAGGGCAGCTCCAGCTGGGGGTCACGTGCGGCTCAATCATGCGACGGTCTGGTCCTCGGCCTCGAAGCTCTCAACAGTCTGGATCCCGTTCTCCCCGATGGGGTGGTGGGTGTCGACCGGGTCGCGGGCCTACCTGTACGAGGCCCCCGGGGAACCCGACTCCCCATGTGCCGCCCTCGTGGACGCCACGCGACTGACCCGACTCGCCTCGCTCTCCTGGAGGGGATCTGCCCAGGGTCAGTCTCGGGATTACGGAAATATTTTCTCGGCCTCGTTTAGATTGCAAATTTTTACAATCTGGATACTGTAGTACGTTTCGTTTGTATTTGATAAACTTTGTCCGATCATGCACTAACTAGGCTCAAAAGATTCGTCTCATGATTTCCAACCAAACTGTGCAATTAGTTATTTTTTTATCTACATTTAATACTCCATGCATACGTCTAAAAATTAATGTAATGGAGAGAGAGTAAAAAAACTTGGAACCCTCAATAAGGCCCTCGGGAGAAGTAGAAGAGAAGAGACAGGCACCTACTGGTGTGGCAGCGGCTGAGTTTATGGATTTTATGATTGGCAGGGCACAGGCAGGAGCAGGACCCGGATCCCCACCAATCATATGGATCCCTTCTCTGCACTGCACCTGCATCTGCCTGCCAAATCATCTGGACTCACATCCACTACTTGCATCCCGGCTGATCCATCCATCCACGCACGGTGGTTGTTATAATCTCGTTGCTGCTCCTGATGATGATGATCTATCTATATGGCTTTTTGATTATTGGTTGGTTGATATTCATTCAGTTGTTCCCTTTTTTTAAAACGAATTATTCATGTGTTTTCAGACATGCATGTGCAAGGCAGACATATCAAACGAATTATACCTGTAAGGCCTGCTTCAATTGAATCCACACCCACATTGATGTGGATGCCGATTCCATTGCAGCAGCCGATCTTATTTAATTATATTTATTTACTTGTAAACTAAAATGGCTATTTATTTATTTTTTGCTGGAGAAAACAAAGCTGATTTTTAGCGGGCGCACCTTGAGTATGCTTCGAACTCAAATGTCTTGTATGTCCACCGTTTCAGTGGGGCTCTTTTTTAAAAATAAAATAAAAATAAAGGCAGCCTGTTACTAGAAGATGTGCATGCCAATCAGATTGGCGTATATCAGCAAATGGACTGCAAAAAAGAAACGATAAATCTGTCGTAGGACTTTCCGTCCAACAAGTAGATCGACGTTTTGTGTGTAAGGAATCAGATAGCTAGCACACGTGATGCAAATTTAATTGTACTCGTTGAGGTACAGAGTACCCTACGTCCAGTGGAGAATGCTTCTCTTGTACCGTATCACCGCAGGTAGTTAAGATTATGTGTCTAAGCAACATTGTCCAATGGTTGTTAACAATGTGTAGTGCAGCAGATACCATCGATCGCAAGCAACTTCTTCTTCTCCTTCTTCTTTTTTCGTAAACCGAGATGTGAAACACATTGCTATTAGCATTTTCAATTCATTTCAGAAGAGAGTATACTAGTAGCTTAGGAGTGGTAAACTTAACCCCAATGCTAGCTGTGCTGTGGTATGACCTACTAGGCTACTCTACATGCTGCTATACGTGGCCGGTGGTAGAGTACGTATTCATTCGATCCAACAGCATGCATGCGTGCAGTAGTGCATAGTAGGAGTATATATGCAGAGGTGCAGCAGCAGGAGGAGGAGGGCCGGCCGGGCGGCACCGGCAGCGCAACGTGAGGGCCAGCTGGGCGTCCGTTAGCTTTCAGTTGCCACCATGAATGAGTGACCGACCAACCGGCCGGTGCATCACATCCATCCGGTGATCCGGCATCCGGCATCCGGCACAGCAGCAGCAGTAACGACTAACGAGAGCTTAGCTACCAGATGGATGGATGGACATGGGTGGAAGAACCAACCATGACCATGCCCGATCTGGGGTCGTTGTACAGTTGGACACCATCGTCAGCCGGACCTGACCGATCCATCCATCCATCCATCGGTACGTGTATATCTCATCACTATCTGATCCGATCCGGATCCCAATAATAATTGGAACGATTGTGAATTGAAAGTTTGAAACCACCTCCGAATTATTGCATGCCGTCTTCTGGTACTGTCACACTGTGTGTACATGTATAGTACCGGGCGTTTATGTGCACAGTACATATATATGTGTGCTCCTCACCATACATCGTGTGTGTGTGTTGCAACACATTGCACGATATGTTCCACTTGTTCCTACCAATAATAATGAATACATTATACTCCTACACTATAGTACGTACGCCATATTAATTATCTGAGATTTAGTAAAAAAAGTTTTCTTTTTTACAACTAGTAGCGCATGCATTACATTGGAAGGTGTTGATCTCTTAGAGCAAGTCACAACTGCAGACGCCCTCTTTACCGAGTGCTGGGAGCACTCGGCAAAGCCAGCCAAGCACTCGGCAAAGGCTTTGCCGAGTGCCGCACTCGGCAAAGGTCTCTCGGCAAAGATCTTATCGGCAAAAATTTCTTTGCCGAGTGCCAAAAATCGACACTCGGCAAAGCCAAGTTGGAACCGAAAAAAACCCAAAAAAATAGGAATTTTTACCCAAAAAAAATGAAAAATTTGTTTTAATTGGTGGAGGCCCCCACCGGTCAGCGCCCATCCATCTCCGGCTTTTTTCGCGTCAATTTCACGGCTACGCGGCCGACGGAATTCGAACCCGAGACCTCCCGCTGCGCACAAACCTCCTCTACCACTACACCACACTGTCACTTGTGTCTGGATTCCGTTTTAGTTCCTAATATATTATACTAAACTGAGTGTAAATTGTTTGTTTGAGGCCCTAAACGAATTCAAATAAAAAAGTTGTGAACTACAAAGTTTCATAACTTTTCGAGATCTACACTTTTAGTTTAGGAAGTTTTTCCATTCGAGGTCGTTTACAAAATTTGAATTTTAAAATTTGGAAATTCAAACGCAGTTTTGCATGACAAGATGTTTTCAAATCAAAAAGTTGCCAACTACAATGTTTCATAACTTTTGGAGATCTACAATTTTTATTTAGGAAGTTTTTCCATCCGAGGTCTTTTAAAAAATTCAAATTTTAAAATTTTCAAATTCAAACGTCATTTTTGCATGACAAAATGATTTCAAATCAAAATGTTGCCAACTACAAAATTTCATAACTTCTCAAGATCTACAAAGTTTATTTTGGTCATTTGTTCATCCGACATAGTGGTAGTGACATTGTTCACAAATCATATATATCTCTCTTCTACTTTCATGAAACTAATATGAGACATATATTTTATGAACAACGTTATTGTCGCTTTGTCAAATGAAGAAATGACCAAAATAAACTTTGTAGATCTTAAGAAGTTATACAACTTTGTAGTTGAAAAGTTTTTCATTTGAATTCATTTAGGGCCTCAAAAATTGATTCGAAAAACTGATTTGCCGAGGGCCAAGAAAATGCACACGGCAAAATGCCTCTTTGTCGAGTGCCAAAACATAGGCACTCGGTAAAATATGGCTTTGCCGAGTGCCAGAAAAAAGGCACTCGGCAAACTTAAAGTAAATTGCTTGTTTGAGGCCCTAAATGAATTCAAATCAAAAAGTGGTCAATTACAAAGTTTCATAACTTTTTGAGATCTACAATTTTCATTTAGTAAGTTTTTCCATCCGAGGTCGTTTGAAAATTTTGAATTTTAAATTTTAGAAATTCAAACGTAGTTTTGCATGATAAGATGATTTCAAATCAAAAAGTTGTCAACTACATAGTTTCATAACTTTTGGAGATCTACAATTTTCATTTAGGAAGTTTTTCCATCCGAGGTCGTTTGAAAAATTCAAATTTTAAAATTTTCAAATTCAAACGTCGTTTTTGCATGACAAGATGATTTCAAATCAAAATGTTGCCAACTACAAAATTTCATAACTTATCAAGATCTACAAAGTTTATTTTGGTCATTTGTTCATCCGACATAGTGGTAGTAACATTGTTCACAAATCTTATATATCTGTCTTCTACTTTCATGAAACTAATATGAGAGATGTAGATTTTATGAACAACGTTATTGTCGCTTTGTTAAATGAAGAAATGACCAAAATAAACTTTGTAGATCTTGAGAAGTTATACAACTTTGTAGTTGAAAAGTTTTTCATTTGAATTCATTTAGGGCCTCAAAAATTGCTTCGAAAAACTGATTTGCCGAGGGCCAAAAAAAAATGCACACGGCAAAAAGCCTATTTGCCGAGTGCCAAAACAAAGGCACTCGGCAAAATACATCTTTGCCGAGTGCCAGAAAAAAACACTCGGCAAAGACGTATTTTGCCGTGTGCCAAAAAATAGCACTCGGCAAAATACATCTTTGCCGAGTGCCAGAAAAAAAACACTCGGCAAAGACGTATTTTGCCGTGTGTTTTTGTTTGCCGAGTGTATTTTATTTGGCACTCGGCAAACACGGTCTTTGCCGAGTGCCCGATAAAATACACTCGGCAAAGACTCCGGCACTCGGCAAATCGCCGGTTTCCCGTAGTGAGTATAATAACATGTTGTAAGCAGGCCGAGGGCTGATGAGGTGGAAGAGAGAGAAGAGGAGAGGGATGAAAAGCGGGCTGTTACAGCTAGCTTAGACATAAGAACTAAGAAATTTTGTGAGAGAGACAAGTGAGCCATATATTAATAGTGAAGAGTTAACTACTATATGAATATACTGAGAGATAGGTTGTAAAGATCCTTACAGTCAGCAGCCGGTTGTATTATTCCTATGAAAAACTCACACGGTATGGTACCACAATGTTTATAAAAATAACATTTTTTATTTCATATATAGTGTATGTGTAGTACTCGTAGCTCTGTACTCCCTCTGTATAGTCCGCCATCTTAAGTCAATCCATCTTGAAGTTTGACTAAGTTTGAAGAAAAAAGTGGTAGTATCTACCACAGCTAAGATGTAAATTATATATGACATTACATTTCATAATGTATCTAATGAAATTCATTTGTCATCGTAAATACTATTGGTTTTCTACGTTATTGTTTATTTTCTATAGACTTGTCAAACTTAGGATGGTTGACTTAGAACATCTGAAAATCCATTATATTTTACAATTGACGGACTAGGCTCATCGCATCATAGGGAGTGCCAATGTACGAGATGACTGATTATATTTGCAACCAAGGGCATTTTAATTTGCACCTAAGAAGAAGAGGAGGAGGAGGACATGTACATAGTACATACAAGTTGATAATATATAGGAGTATGTTGGCAGGCCGACATAGGCGTGTTGTGAAAACCACTGCAGGGTGGGGTGAGCCATGATGGGCGGGAGAGGTGAATGCAAGTTGATGATGATTACTTAAATAATAATTGCAGAACAGAGCAGAGCATGTAATTAGGGCAGCTGGACCGATGGATCGGTCGGTAACTGCTACCTGCTAAATAATTGCATGTTCCAGGGGGGCACATGGCCACCCCGGGCCTCTGGCGGTAATCATTTCATTTCGTTTTCGGCCATCATCCTTCCTACAGAGTGCAGATCCATCCATCATCATCGTCGATGGGTATGTATATATGCTGGCCTGGAGAACAGTGCACTAGTGTATACATGTGTGGTATGCGTATCCCAATAATTGTGTTCGTGGGAGGTTACATGCCTGTGCCTGCCTTCAGCTTCTTCTTTAATCCTTTGTTTGTTTGTTTAGTAAAGTACTGCTCTGCCTGTTGGACCGAATAATTTGCTAGCTCGATCTCATGTACTAGTAAGCATTGCTATGATATATACACTAATGGTGCCTGAACATGGAGGATTTGTGTATGACTGGGATCAGATGGCTATCGATCATTTGATCTGAGACGACTGAATAGCAATGTGCACGCTACTAGCTCTGACAGAAATCAGCATTACAAGACAAATATACATTCCCTAGCATTTTTCCTCCCCGCCTTGTTTCACTTTCTTCCCTGCTTATTTAATTTCCTTTTTCCCAAACTTACTTATATTACACAAAAGAAATGCTACATTATATATTGCATAGTCTCTCTAGCACACGCACCTTTAATTTATTTGAAACATGCATGGCAAGAAATGCATCGTGGGAAGGGATAGAAGCTCATAGAAGAACCGCAGCCAATGGAGTGGAGATGAGAGGGACACAGACACCCCGGCCCGCCCATCCAAAGCCGTTGCGTTGGTGGATCGAGCTGAGGTCCCGCTAGCGTCCAAACGAAACAGCGCCCCCGCCCGTTCCGTTCCGTTCCGTTCGTGCCGGCTGCCGCACGTCGTCGCCAGCCATCGCATGCCCCATGCCCTAGCAGCCACACAACAAGGCACCCGAGATCTCTCCGACAGCCCCGGCCGGCAAATCCGCCGGGTCGTCACGGTGCACGAATCACGAGGGAGAGCAATGCGTGGCCAAATGGCCGGCCGGGTCGTCGTCGTCGTCGCTGCGAAGCAATACACCGGCAAGGCAATACACTGGCAGGCTAGCTAGGGTAAGCTAGGGGCGACTGGTTGATTCTAAATTGCGTAGGCGGCCAATGCATGCATGGACGGACAGGACAGCAACAACATGGCCGTACTAAACTAACACGCCAAGACGTACAGCGGCCATGGATGGCCGGGGAGAGGGGATCGGAGGACGACGACGAGATGAGAGAGAGGACACGGACGGGGTGGAGGGGTGGTGGCGAACCACGTGGGCGTTGCCGTTGCGTCGTGGAATCCCAAGGCGGGCGCCAGCGAGGCCCGGCGTACGGGCATGTCGCCCACACGTGCAAACGCCGGTCAGCGGCGGCCCCCGCCCAGCAGCTTTTATCTTTGTCTAGTGCCAGTCAACATTCGATCGGCCCTGTCACCACGCCACTATTCTATTTCCCCTTTCTCTCCTTTTCTTTTTGCCTTTTTATTTCTTTTAATAATAGAGTATACTAGACCTTCGTCCCTATAATAGAGTAGGAGTACTATATAATCTTCTCTTTGTTTTTTAATTAAGACACTATCTAGCACATATAAAAGCATCTATATTTAATTTCCACAAAGAAGCATTTTTAGCATATACTCCGTATACATAGAGGAAGGTTAGTAGAGTTTTCATCAATGTCATTGCTATTCAATTTGCAAAACTATAAACGATCACGCAGAACTATGGTCTCTTTTAATTTGGGTGGAGCTCTATATATACAGTAGTAATAAGGAGAACCATTTTTATTTTTTTCTTATATCAAAATGAGTCAGTAACAGGTGTACACAATGTAGCAAGAAACCGGAGGCATGCCAAATAGGAGTAGAACCTACTCGCCCTCCGTCCCAAAATATTGGGCGTTTTGGCTTTGGACACAGAGATTAAGAAACAGTGAAAAAGTACGGTGCATAAAAAACAAGAGGGAGGTAGAGAGAAATAAAAGTAAAGATAGAGTATTGGGAAAAAAATTTGGAAGAAAAGAAAGGTGTATAGGAAAGTGAGAACGTTAAGTATTTTGGGACAAAATTTAAATCATACAAGATCAAGTATTCTGAGACGGATGGAGTGTATATATATAAAAGAGTTACTCTATATAAAATGTACCAACAGAATGAAGACATGTTTATTGAAGACTACAATATACATATATGCATATACACAGCGGGTCGGCCCTAAACGACAAGGAGAGTGGCGGTTTATAATGTCACCAACTTGCCGTGTTTTATATTCGAATAACATGAAAACAAGTTAAAATAAAATAAAGCAGTCCTGCCTAGCTCTGATTTGCGTTGCTTGAACCCGGTCAGTTTCGGGGCGGCTTCGTCGTCGTCGTCGCATGCGCGCTCGTGCGCCCCCGCCGGCATCTGATTCTACCTCCATCATGCATCCCGCTCGATCAGCTCATGCATGTGTTCACCAGCCGGTCGTGTCTGCCTATCTGGCTGGCTATTAGCTCCGATCCATGACCGTCGCTCGCCATGGCTGGAGCTGGACTGGGAACGGCGGCATCCACGTGCAACGGAATTTACAACGGTCAGTCGTACATACCAATACCAGACTAGTGCCGCCGCGCCGCTGCGGCTGCACGCGGGCAGCTCCGTCCTGTGTCTGGCTGGCAATGCCAGTGGCATTGGCATGTTACCGGCCTGCTGCTGCGTCGTGGCCACGCACGACGTCCACGTCTGCATGCTGTGCAGTGGTTGATGGGCGAGTGAGGCGTGCAGTGCAGGGTGACAGCGTGCTCTTCTGGTGCAGGCTCGGCCGCTCGAGTTCTAGCTTCGGCATGGCAAGTTCCCTGATAGCTGCATGCCTGCAGTCGGTAACTCGGTATGCATGCATGGTCCATCAGCTATAGGGCGTACGGTCTGAACCTGAACTGCTTTCCCAGCCTCGATCAAATCATCACATCAAACAGCAGAACTGTACTGTCCGAACGCAATCATCAGCACCGGAAAGCAAGTTTCAGACACCAACAGATGCATGGTTTCAGACTTTCGGTCATAACAACTGGCCGTGGATAGTGCCTGGGGTAAATGTGTGTGTTTATGCTGACACTGACAGGGAAACTCCTACTTATCGCTGTGTCAAAAAAAAAATCGGAGGAATCAATGCAATATAACCTGCTGCCACTCATTTCCTGGAATCAACCTAGATAGATATGTGTATGTGCCGAGTGTATATCGTTCTTCACTTCTTTTCTGCGGTTAGATGATAAAACCAGTTACTACTGTCATAAGTCACACTAAGATATTTACTCCCAACTTGCGTTGTTCGCCATCTGAAAATTGACTCAGATGATGATGGTACACCATCTGTCCACCTTTACATACTTCTAAACCAACTTCCAATGTTGATTGTCTCCAAATGAAGTTGATCGAGCTGTTCAGAAACCAATAGCTTGAATCCCTGTTGCTAAAGACAGGGATTGATTGTTTAAACTTTTCTGCTACCACTTGAATCAAAATGATTCAGCAACTATATATAGTTTCGAAAATTCCCTTAAGGGCCTGTTCGGTTGTCTCCGTTCCAGGCCGTTCCTGGCCGGAACCGATCCAACGCTATTTAAATTATTGAAGGAAACTCAGGTGGGAATCGTTTCGAACCCCAACCGAACGAGGCCTCAAAAAGATAACGGATTGCAGAACGGGGCATTGGATTGATTAATTAGAACTGTAATAATAAGTCTGTAATAATCAACTCTGGTAGAGGGTTAGCTCATCTACTGTTATTAATTTCAACAGCTTTTCACATGCATGGATACACATGACATGCATCCTCAGGGGAGCTCATCAACCGATCCCAACCTTGTTAAAAACATTTGCATGAATTCCCATCTAATAAAGATACAGAAAAAAAGTTTAAGCTTTAAGGTTCAGCTACAACACTTGCTTTGCAGTTGCAACTTGGCCATGCATTTCCATGGCGTCGCCAGGACAACGACTAAGCCTGCCTATCTGGCCGCTCTGACCGCCTTTGCGAGCCCAGCTGAGGTCCCGTACACTGCGGCGGCGGCTGCCCCGGCGTCTGTGAACCCGCAGAAGAACTGCCGGTGGGCGGTCAACGTCGCCGCCGCCGCCGGAGACGCCATGCTCCCACCATTGGCAGCAGCTGCTGCGGCGTGCGCGTGCGCGGCGGTGATGTTGGGCGGCGACGTGTTAGACGAAGGGGATGATGAGGAGGCGACGCGCCTGCAGGAGAGGCACATCGTGAGGGTGGTGAGCGGGGCCGCCGGCGCCGGCGCGGCGCTGAGCGCCCTGAGCTCGGCGACCTCCTTGCCCAGGCGGCGGTTCTCCTCGGCGAGCTGCTCGCACCAGCGCTTGAGGTACTCGAAGTCCACCTCCGTCTGCTTGAGCTTGGTCCGGGCGCGGCGGTTCTGGAACCACACCTCCACTTGTCGCGGCCGGAGGGCCAGGCTGCTGGCCAGCGCCACCTTCTGCTTCTGCACGGGAGAACGATCGAGCGAACAAATGATCAGCCATGCCGTTCTGGCTGCAGTGTATCCTTGTTCGGAACGACGTCTTATTGAAGAATGAAGGCTTACCGGAGTGAGGGTGTGGTGCGTCTTGAAGCACTCCTCGAGCACGGCGGCCTGGTCCTTGGATAGCCGCAGCTTCTTGCGAGCGGCCCCGTCGTCGTCCTCGTCGCCGCTGCCGCTGCCGGCCGACCTCTCCGCCGCGGCGCGCTTCCCGCTGCCGCTGCCGCTCGACACCGGGCTGCGGCGGGCGAGCACCTCAGCTCCCTCTCCTCCCGCCGCGGCCGGGCTGGCCTCCCGCTCCGCCGCCGCCGGGATGACGGCATTGCCGGGGTGGTAGAAGCTGGGCTGAAACGCCGCCATGCCCAGGGCCGAGACTCAGCCCAGATCCAAGCTTTGAGGCGCCATGTTTAATTTATACTATCACCACCCCAAAGCTACCTAAGCAGCAAGCTAGCTAGCTGAGGAAGACGTAATCGTTGCTGCACCGGCCGCCGGAGTTGGTGAAGAAGGAATGTGCGGGAGGTGGGGTATAAATAGAGGGATGGATCGAGATCGGTGGGAGGAAAGAGACGAACTGTAGGATGATGCAAGTGGTCGACAATGATGAGCTGGGCGCTCGTGGGGTGGATCTCCATGGGGGGACGACGGGGATTTCTTTGATTAGCGGGCTGGAGATGGCAGGCTTTGACCCTTGAGGGCGCACCGGGGCCGCATCAGCGTTAATTTGCTGGCTAATCCAGGTCCACAGGTGAGATTACGCTAGATAGACTCCATGTGATGTGCTGCTACGTCTACGTGTGGCGTCTGGCGACCGGGCGAGAGAGAGAATATTTTTCTGCAATGCAGGTCACAGTAGTAGTACGATCGATATATTGCAGTTGCAGCGGGGGCGGGGCAGATCATTCGATCAGCGTGATAATGCGGTTGCGTGATTGCACTGGACAGGAGTGCCGGTTTGCGGTACCTCTGTTCAAGAATGCGTTGTCCTGCCGCCCTTTCAATCCGTGGCCGTTGAGGTGGCTGGCTGGTTACCTTGTGTTGTTTGTACCTCTCATTTTTGCATTGTATCGCCAAATAAAATTTGTGGCGAAACTCTTGCCATCCTTTTGAAATAATAATAATAAAACATTGTATATCTCATTTTGGCCTGGTATGTAATAATATGAGAAATGTTAACCTATACTCGAGTGTTCAACGCTCGATTTCTCCGCCGCCTCCTACCGTGCCCGCGCCAAAGAGGAAGAACAAGCCGCCTAGGGTTCCGGCGAGGAGGTAGTCGGCGTTAGGGTTCCGCGCCCTCTCCGACTCTCCCTCTCTTCTTCGCCAATCCCTGCAGGCTTAGAATGGGGTCCGGTCCGGGGGGGGGGGGGGGGGTGGTCAGGCTAGTGATTCGGTGGGTACGGCGGGAGGACGGCTTAGGGTCCAGGTCGGGGACGGGGCGTCCATGCCTCCATGGCCGAAGCCTGCCGTAGAATAAGGGGAGGGGAAGTAGGCGGCGAGGGCGAGGACGGAGGAAGAAGAACAGTGGGCATCGGAGGAAGAAGAAGGCGTGAAGAAGAAAAATGGATGCTCACAGCCAGGAAAACAACCAAGTGCTGCGTAGATAGACTCAATAATATTACTTTGTCTGACCACAGAGAGTAAATGTCGGTGCAGAAAGTGACCAACACGTAAATATTTGTAGTTTTGCCGTACGTTGTGATCGGAGGTGGCCTAGCACTCAATGACACAGGGTTTATACTGGTTTAGGCAACGTGCCCTACGTCCAGTTTGAGTCGGTCGGTGACTTTATTCTTGAGCCCAGGTGCTCGAAGTTTGCAGTGGGGTTACAAACGAGAAGGAGAAAGATGGGGGGTACAAGAGGTCCGATCGGACTCCGGTCGGAAGGGCCGAGAGTGACGGGAGCCCCGCTATGAGCTAAGTGTTTGAGCGTGTGCTTGTGATTTGAACCTGGCGGTTCTGTTGTTGTGTACTAGAGAACTTGATCGATCTGAATCAACTTAGCTGTTGGAAGAGAGCGCATCCCCTTTTATAGATGAAGGGGATGGCCTTACAAGTGAGAGGGAGAGAGTACGTTCGCTGCTAAGTCTTGCTGCCTACGCCAGTGGGTACAAGATGATGGTAGGCGCCCACAATATTGTTGAATGTCAGATGCACGTGGGAGGTTGCGTCGTCTTCTTCAGGTATGGCAGATGTCGGTACCTGCTATACTGTTGATGCCTAGAGGCATGTGAGGGATTTTACCGTGGTCGCCTTCTACGGTAAATGCCGGCGCCCGCAACACTGTCGATGCCCTAGAGGCACGTGGGGGAGCCTTATCGTATTTGTCTGGTACGGGAGTTGATGGCGCCCACAACACTGTAGGGGAAAATATCGGCGCCTACAACACTGCTTGCGTTCTGTCATGCCAGGGAGGTCACAGGGTACTGTCCTGTAGGTGTACAGGGTACGGTCCTTGGTATTTGCGGTTGACTTGAGTGCGCTACCTTATCCTCTTCGTCCGTTTCCTGGTCCTTACCGAGCGGGCGTCTCCGGTCGGTTGGTCCCAGTCGGCTCTAATTGCACCAGCCGGAGAGGAGTTGTAAGCAGGGGTTCGGTGCATCCCCGGTCGGAGAAGCGGGTTAGAGTTGGAAGTGGTGTTTGGCCAGGCCTTTCGGTCGGAGAGGCCATCCGGAGGCGGGCTGGAGACCGAAGCGAGCGCTCTGGTCGGAGAGGCTGGCCGGAGTCGGAAGCGGGCGCCGTTCCTCCTCGGTCAGGCCTTCTGGTTGGAGATTGGATCGCCCTTCTGGCCTGTCATTTAGGTACTTGGGCCGGCCCAAGAGCTACGCGTTGTTTGCAGCGTTCGTCTGATGGGCCGAGCCTTTGCAGGGAAGCCGGTCCACGAGGGACCCCGGGTTTATGAACCCGACAGTAAAATACATGAGCTCTGAACTTGTCTTGCGGGACAATATGCTGTCAAAATACGTTTTTAGGTCTGCAAACTTGTCATGGGATGGCATCATGTATCTAGAGGCCCTTGAGTAGGGGTAGTTTGGGGGGAATGTCTTCTACAAATCAACTACTCGGGCTGTGAATGAAAATGGTCCATGTAGATCGTCCCTGTCTTACTTTGATTGAAGGGTCCTCGAACCCTACGAGATGTGCTTGGTGGCACTAAAAGAGAGAGAGAGTGTGTGTGTGTGAGAGAGAGAGAGGAGCATAGAGATGGAGCGCAAAAGACCGACTTGTGGGCCTTATCATTGTTTGAGACTCACTGGTCAAGACCTATAAGCCATGAGGGATCTTCCAAAAGGCTTGCCACATCAAAGAACGGAGTAGATCACGATCGTATGAACTTAGATAACACCCTATTATAGGTTTGCAGATAGAAAAGTGATATTTTGAATGTTTAGAACCTAGATGACACTATAGGATAAGTTTGGTGACTTAAAAATGCATTTTCAGAGTTTTATAGACGTGGATGACACCTTAGGACAAGTTTGGGACCGCCTACACACATTTTACTCAATTGCAAATACAAGTGCATTTAGGTTTGTCATGAGCCAAAACTTTCAAACTTTTTTCTTTAAGGCATATAGTACACCCACATACATGCGCACACACACACACACACACACACAATTACACACTCACCCAATATTAAAGCAATGTTGATGGGCACAATACGACAACTCCACGATAAATTGGAGACTCGAATCTAGGTGGGTAGGTTCTACCACAATAACTCAATTTCCAATGTTTTTCAAACTTAGACTAGCAATACATATGTAAATATATTATCTTAATTAAAAATAGTAATGTATTATAAAAGTTGGTTTCGTTAATGAATATAAAAAATGCCATTGTTGTGTTGTAAGCTATATGGACTGCAAAGTCCCCAAGTAAAGCTTACTTCATATATATATGTGCACAAATAGAATGCACATTTTATTTTTAAAAGAGTAAAATGCACTAGAAGTCCACTAACTTTTTAGAGGGTGCCATCTAGGTCCATCAACTCTCAAACTGTATTTTTTGGTCCCTAAACTTTTTAAGTGATTATACTCACTGGAGGTCCATACCCCTTCATTCTATGTTTTCATTTGCAGAAATCCCCCTATGTTTCCTTTTCATATGTGCACAAATAGAATGAAAATTTGATTTTTAAAAAGGTCAGAATACAAATTACACACCACTAGATTTTACTTCCCAAGTTTTTTAATCCTATGACTGTAACGATAAGTTACACTTCTCCGATCACAAAACATAGATTGACAATATCTAAAATATCTTTTTAATTTCGACCATCATCTTTACTTTTAATTTGAGGGTCGTAGCTTATATATATCAGCATCAGAACCAAATGGAGCTTATCATTTATCACTCTATATAGACAATATCATGACAATGAAGTGGTGGTCCATTATTAGCCCTTTAATAATAAACTTCAATAATCTTTCCATTAATCGAATATAATCGTACGAGATTCCATATTCTTATTCTTCCTTTAGTCGTTAATTGTGTGCACAGTTGTTGTAGAGTACGTACTGTACTGATCATGATAACTCAAAACTTAAACAACCTTAGATGATGATGAGGCAGACAAGGAGTAGTGCTCCGTCCCAAACTAAACGAAAAAAGCAATAGCAGCAGCATCATCAGCAATAGTGTGCATCGTAAGCAACATATAATGGTGAACTAATCATGCACGCTCTACTAGATCGATGCTGATTAATAATCAGTATGTACTTAGTAGCTTAATGATGGTGCCCGACAAAGCCATGCTGTGGAGATGATGATGCAACGACTAAAAGGCAAGCATACACTAGCACCATCACGTACGTGCGTGCGTGGGCACGCATGCAAATGCATTATATATATTTGACGATGATGGGATGGATGGATCTCGCTCGTATAGCATCGATTCTATGGTTAGTTAACCACCAGCTCAGATAGATCAGGAAAACTGGTAGCTTTGTGCATGTATGCTGATTAGTCAGTGGTGGGTCCACGACGACTAACTGTCAGTAGCCCTAACGGTGGAATCATTGCAAGGGGGCGACCTGCTAGCTAGCTCGGAGCAGAGGGCTCACATCACATGCACGGTTCCGGGGCTGCCTGGCATGCAAGACTGGCCACATGTGCAATGTGTTCATCAGCGTACTTTCATTTCGTTAATTATCATGCCAATAATCAAACGCCTACTTGTAACGGTTAGCTAGATTAATCATGCATATATATAGAGTTGTACTGTTACAACTAATTAAGGTGCAGTTTTTTTTTATAATTTCAAAACATGATACAAACATAGACACGTACTTGTATAGATATACATACTGATGCACAACCGTTATATCCTGTAAGTATTTCCGAAAGACTGACATTGTGGTGGATTAACCGTAAACATCATGGTCTACCACTGAATGAAATGATAACGGCATTTCTTTTCACGAAAAATCTAGAAAGATGCAAACTCTCATAACAAAAAGGACTTAAAAATCCAGGTAGGATGATTGTACAATGAGGAACCACAAAACAACTAAGCCTGTATTTATAAATAAAGGGGCACATAGTTAACAAAAACAAACTTAATAATTGTGGCGTTGATAGTCGTTGCCGAGTGTACGTGCGGCTATGATATTAAATACTATATATAATATAATCTAGTGTATTTGTATATAGGTGATGGATTTAGTACCAAATGATTCTTTCCAGCAAGCAATTTGATAACTCAATTATCTAGGAATCTCAATGAAATATGTGGTCTACAAATATGTGGTCAATTATTCAAGGCTCCGATCCATTAATCCACATGTGCAGTCCAGATCTGCAGAGGACATGGGTAGTACAGAGTACAGGGTATTATTCAAGGCTCCAGCGACGACAGCCAAGGACACGCTAGCTAGCTGGAGTATTATTTGTGTCTCATTATTTGTATATATTTCCATTCCTCTATTTTAATGATTGCTCGACGTCGTTTATGCTTGTGCTGATGATTATTGGCAAATAATAAGAACAACAATAATAGCAATAACAACAATAACAACAAGAAAAAAATTAATATATATTTATATATCTCTACCTAATATAAATAAAAGAAGTTTTTTTTTTTGTTCCGGTTGATATCACTTACAACTGTATGAATTAGAATGACAAATGTCCAAGCATGATGTGCAGTCCGACTCTGAAATGAACTGGAATACAAAGCATTTTTATGGTCCGTCATCCTCTTCTTTTTCATACACGTTAGAGAAACCGGCATGCAGGCACAAACAAGCTATAACTTCTCTTGCAATGCACGAACTATTGAAGGGAACAACGGGAAGGATGGAACGAAGAAGCCTGCGAGCGAGTGAGGTTGTAGCAGCACGCAGTACGTCGTTGCAAAGCAGGCAGGCAGGCAGCATGCAGGTCGATAGGCGCCGGCGTGGCGTGCACATGCAGGCGCCGGGGAATCCCGAGGCACGCCAGCTTGGACGGTTGTACGGCCGCGTCGGGCGCACGTGCGCCATCCCCGCTCGGCTGCGCAGCGGGTCCCACACCTCCCTCCACTGGACCCGGTCGACGACGGTCAACGTCACGACTGGCCCATCATTTGATGATGAGTCTAAGAAAATACGAGTAATAATACTATACGTATTTTGCTAAAAAATAATACTATACGTATAACAATATTCTATAATTCTTGTTTTTTAATATGTCAATTATTTTTTTTAAAACAATATCTATAAAAAATACTATGATATATTTATGATATCGAATACAAATCAATCATAGAATCTATTTTCTAGTATAACCTATTTAGAGGCATAATAGTTTATACTATTTTCTATAAATAGAGTTATTTTTTAAAAAATAACTTGGTTTGAATCTAGAATTATATGTATTTTTAGAATTATAAATATACCTATTTAATAATTTTAATATATCAACCAATTTTAAATTTAACCATATCTACAAAAAAAAAGGTTGTCGTAATATTTATGATACCGAATATTAATCAAGGGATATATTTTTATAATATAAGCTTATTTAGAGCAATGTTTTCCTAAACGCTAAACGGTAAACAGTCGGTCACCTACCGTTTAGCCATTATTCGGGCTAAACAGTCCATTAAACAGGCTAAACGGATAATTAAACGGGGTAAACGGATGATTAAACAGAAATGGAGCACCACCGTGTAGCGTTTATACGGTGTTTAAGCGGGCTAAACGGTCGTTTAAGCAAACAGTGATTTAGAGACTTAAACATTGATATTAATAGTATTTTCTATAAATTTAGTTAAACTTAAGAAAAAATAATTTGGTGGGAATCTTAAAATTACTTTTTTTAAGGAAGGAGGTACTATTACTATACTTAACAATATGACCTACATGATTGTTCATGACTAATTATTACCGTTGCAAGACACATTTTCCATAAATTCGAAAATAGGCTTAATTTTAATTTGTGGACCCATAAAATTAAGCCTATTTACGAATTCGCAAATGACCCGCCATGCATCTCTGCTGGTTAGAGGTGATTGTTCATTCACTACAAAATGACACCCCCTTTTGCAAACGCATATATACGTTGCTAAAAGTCCATATATGCGTTGGTGAAGTCTATACCAACGCATTATTATGCGTTGCCAGAAGTGGTGTTGCAAGGGTCTATTGCAACGCTTACATATGTGTTGGTAATACTTACAAATAACTGTTGCAAACTTGCAACGGATATTGATGGCTATTGCAACTGCTTACATGTGTTTGTACTGAACTGCAGCCGAATGGTTTCTATGGTTCATTGCTACGTATAGTTTGGATTGTTGCAACGCTTACATGGGTAACAAGGAATAATAAATCATATAATGAACATTAATATTGGAAATTATAATTTGGACCCAAATAAATAAATAATCCATTTGCAATATAATGGAAAATTAGGAGATCATCTCACACATGAGAAATAAAAAACTCAGCCATATATTAAGCAATTGTTGCGTTACAATGAGCACCATCTGAAAAATCCAGGGCACATTTTTCTGCTTACAACATTCATATGGGAATAAAATATACAAAACACAAATAAGCCATCTACAATGCCACCAACCATCCATTCATCACGTGTTCCTATTTCATCAATCCTGCAAGGAAAAAAGGTGCAACATATAGTAATTATACAAGCGTTTTGGTACAATACTCTAAAAAACATCCCTACGTATGAAATGTTATATATGAAATTCACAACATTATCAACAAAACTAGCTCCCATCGAAATTACAGGAACATGATCTCAATAAGGTCACACAAACTGTACTAAAAAGCCATGACTAGTTCAATCATGTTCTAGTGTTTTTCGAAAAGCAATAGGAAATCTTCTAGTAATTTGATCAAATCTGCTCTTCTTTGAAGAATAAACATCATATATGCAATGCCACAACCACCACTGCGCCTCTGCAACTGCAGATTCAGAGAATTTTTTATCAGCATATTTCCAAAGTGAGCCAGTCATTAATGTCTGAAGTCATAGTAGAATTAATCATGTGAGGATTCAGATTCTAGGTTTACATGGCAACACACTTTCAGTCTAAAAATGAAATGAGTCCACCTTGCCATAGTTGCATGCCTGCTCTGTTGGTACATTCTTTTTAGATGATTCCAACTTAGTTGATTGTTTATCATACAAACTAACCTCACTGTACTATTGTAGAAATACATCATGTGACCCTGCACCTTTATGATCTGCTTAACATCTTGGATGCAAAGGAAAATAGGTAAATCTTTCAATGTACAGTCCACGCCAAAAATATAAGAAAATTAAAATTAGAATGGTTAATATACTAATCTTTGACTTGCAGAGTTGGATTACATCTCAACCTTAGCACAGTGGAGTCATACTACAATTTGCATACAGGTTTAGAGCAGAAGCCCATTACACTTCAAAAATAGTGAAAAATAAATTTAATCCCAAGTATTTTACTGAAAACATGCTGAGGGAAGTTAGCGTGCTACCAGATGGAACAAATCCGTGAGCAGTGTCTCCGAAAGGAAAATTATGTTTAAAACACACCTTCCAAATACTCAAGACTATGATTGTTGATCTAGAAGACTGATACTTGTGTTAGTTTCATGTACTATGATGCATGATACGGACCTCTCTCGTACATTAATAATACATTATCTAGAAGCTAGACTAAATTACGTACAGATTTGTCAATATATATTTATATAGATCCAGGCAAGTGTATATACTGGGAAAAGGGTTTGGCTGATCTTGCTAGATATTAAATTTTATTTATTACAACCTTAATTATTCAATTACATTGTACCTCTATATCAAAGCAGAAAAGTTCAGAAGATATGCCTTTGTCTGCGGTCTGCACAAGTTAAAAGAAAACGACGATAGCTCTATGTCAAAGCACTAATAATAATCACACATGGAAATATAACAATTCACGAACCATCAGTCAGAGAATAGTAGATTTTCGGAGTAGGAAAATTATAGAAGTAAAATAAATAGGAGATTGCTCAATTTCTTCCCATCTGGGATGTTCAGCGGTCTTAGATAATTGAGTGAATGGAACCGTTACGCTCCTCTCCTCCGCCCCCACCCCCGCCCCCGCCCCCGTACGCCGCCCACCAGCCCAGATCCGCCGCCGCCGGCCGCGGCCCCCGGTCCCCGCGTGTTTCTACGCGCTCCCCTCCCCGCGGCCGTCCTCCCCATCCCGCTAGCGCCGCCCGCGGTGGCTCATGGCCACAGATCGAACAACCCTACGCCGCTGCTCATCCCGTACGCCGTCTCCCCACCATCCGGGCCCCGGTGCGTCCGCTGCGGCGCACGGGGAGTCCTCTGCCCCCTTTCCGAGGCAACTTCTCCGCCACGGTGCCACCTCCGCCGGGTCCGCTGCTGCTGCTGCCGGGTCGGAAAGGACGGAAGGCACGTCGTCCCGACGCGTTAGGTTCGCCGCTACCCTCTTCTGCCGTCCGGGGAGGCGTTCTACCCCACCAGCGCTGCGCCTGCAAGATCCTGCCTCAGATCCGCGTCGGGGAGGCGCAGCGCTCTTTCCTGCCGGGCTGTCACCTCCAGCTATCCAGTCTCCGCCCGGCTTTGGGGGTGCTTCCCCTTCCCGAGGGGGGAGACCCAGACCTGTCACCGGGGCGTGGCAGGGGTCCGGTGCGGCGCATTCAAGCGAAGGTGAGGAGGGCTGGTCTATGGTGCGCCCGCGATACTGGTGGCGTCTCCCCGGGTTCAAGACCAAGGCGCATTCAACACCCTCAACCACCCAGGTCACCTCAGCGCGTCATCACCTCAGTGTGGAGCTGCTGCGGCGCTTGCGAGGTAAATGCTTCCGCTGCCTCACCCCTGGCCACGCCGCGGCGACCTGCAGGGACCCGGTGCGTTGTTTCTCGTGCGGTCCGCTAGGGACATAAAAGCAATGTGTGCGCTACAAGATTTTCAACCGCCAGGCAGCAACCATCACCGCCCAAGGCTGCTCCACCTCCCCTCGACGAAACAAACTTCCCACCTCTGCAAGCGAGCGGCATGGCCAGGCCTGGGGACCCCTCCGTCCGTCCCCTGGACACCTGCGCAGTGGCTCTCTCCGTAGACTCAATGGACCAGGAGCTCGACCGCCTCTCCATGCATGGCATGGTGGCCTAGCTAGGGGGGAACCGCCCGGTGGTTGAGCCGGAGATCATCAAGCGGGCCATCTGCCACCAGTTTCCGGTTCGTCCGGAAGATGTCTCCGTCGTCAAGGCACGCGCCCGAGGACTTCTTCGTCGACTTCAAGCACCGGCACCACTGCGACGAGGCGGTGTCGCGGGGGACCTTCCCCTATCGCAACCTCGACATCCACACAAGGCCATGGCAGCTGGTGACACACGGAGAAATCTGCGACCTCAAGTTCCTGCGTCCGCCTATGCCTCGAAGGCATCCCCCTCCACGCCTGGAGCGAGAGCATTGCCAAGAGGGCGGTCGCTAGAGCTTGCGACATCGACTACGTTGAGAAGACCTCGCTGGACCGTGCCGACACCAGGGCGCTCTGCGTCTGGGCCTGGACGCACAACCCGTCCGACATCCCAAAGGTAACCTGGCTGACTTTGTCATGCAGAAAGACGGAGGCCCACTGTTCGCAGGATACCCGTGGCCGCCGGGGACTCACCTTCAGGGTGCTGGTGCACCTTGACTTGGTGGAGGACCCTCCGGGCAGAGACGGCCGGGCCGCTGCTCCCCGAGTCTTCACGTGGGACTACGGGATCGTGGATGGAGAAAGGATGCCGCGCGACCGCCACGACCCTCCACCGGCTGACACCCAGTGGCGGCAACCGCGACGACGACAGCGACCATCGTGGGCGCCGTGAACGCCACGGGGACAGGTGGTACTCGCGGACTCACCCGCAGCCTGTCGCTGGGCGCCAAAGGACCGCGAGCGGGAACGCTCAGCGTCCAGGCACGGTGGCCGCCGACACCACAGTCCAGAACGTGGGGGTCCGCCGACGACCACTGCACAGCGACACGGACGGCCGCGGGGATCGCTAGACGACCACAGGCGGTGACGCGGCTCGCAAGGGTGCACGGCAACCGACCCAAGGCGACGCTGCAGATGCTGGCACGGGGGCTCGACAGCACCTCGTCATCCACCCACCTGATGCCCTCCGCAGAGCCAGGGGACGAAGCAGGGAAAGGGCGACCCATCGTAGGCCGCACAGGCGTGCGCGCTCGGAGCCGAGGAACACGACGTCGCGCTCAAAATCACCGTCGCCGCGCCTGCGCTGCAAGTCACCAGGACTTCAACGGACGCAACGGCAACAACCACCACCCGTCGCCAAGTCCCTCCCAAGGTTCGTGTAGAACAGAGTCAATGCGACGACTTGCCCGTCATCCCTTTGGTCTCTGCACCTCCAACCTGCGAACCGAACGACCCTCCAGTTGCCGCTGCACACGGCACATACGAACCAACTAACGACTCCTCTTCGGGGCACCTCACCGGAAACGTATCTCCTACTTGTATGAATGAACTGCAGGTTCCCCCCATCGACGACCGCTGACGTCGTGACAGAGCAGCGTGCACGCCTCGTGGCTGACCGACGCTTCCGCATGGGCCAGGTCTACGCCAGGAGGCCAGGCCCTCTCCGCACGCTCCCGTGCCCACACAAAGCAGGCCAGAAACGCCCAGGTGGTGCGTTTCCGCCCTGGCGCGTCTACTCCAGGCGCCGTGTCCGCGGGATGTCCCGGCAACTAGCCCCAGCCGCACACACATGGCAAATGAACTTCAACAACTACGGCCGGAACAGAACGCCAACGACGAGGAGGTAAACAATGCTGGCCAAACGACGAACGCCAATGATGCACTGGTATCTGATTTCCTACAGGGGATTTCACAAGTCCCTGCCTCCACCCATCTTGCAGGTCCAGCCGCGTCAGCACAGCACACCAAATCGACGCAAGAAGCCCCTGCTACCGGCGCGAAGAAGCGTCCGCATAGCCGCCATGAATTGGCCAAGGGGTGACACCCAAGCGAGGGCCAGGCTTAGTGCTGATGAAAAGACTGGGCATCCTCGACATGGGAGGACTCAGCCATGATGACGTGTTGCTGCGCTACTTCAGCTTGTACAAGGGACCACTTAATGACGACGCCGTGAAGGCAATGACGGCTCTTGTGTGGCCTCGACGCCGAGGAGGCGCTGCCGCACGCCTAGATGACTGCTGTCGCAAATGGGTTGCCCGTTGTAATAATGGTAGTAATCGTTTGCCACTGCGGAAGCTCTTCGAGCTCCACATCTTTTGTGTGCCGCTTGGGTTCGACGACAGCCAGAGGCCTACAGTCGCCATCCCACCCCACTGCAACAAACCGTCAGCTGGTAGTTAGATGTAGCAAAAATTCAGCGAGCAGGGAGCAAGTGCTTTGTATCGTCGTGCCGACAGCCAGCGGCTTTCAGTTGTATCGGCCACTACGAGTTGATGCTTTCGTAATCTGTGTGTGCTTATGCCGCTGTGGGCTTAACTCGATGCCTATTGCCTATACTGAACCAACAAATGGCTTCCGACTTGTCCTACTTCCGAAGAATTATTTTACGTAGGGTACCATTAGTTGACATATGGCACAGCTGAATTGCCAGGTACTTAATTGGAACGTCAGGGGGCTAAATGATGGCGCCCGACAGGACTCGGTTCAGTGAGCTCGTGAGAACCACCGGCGCCACCATTGTATGTTTACAAGAAACAAAGATGCAAGCTATGGAACAGTAATGTGGTTCGCCGAACAGTCGGAGCGAAATTTGAAAACTCCTATAGTGTGCTCCCGGCGGAACAAACACGTGGAGGCATCTTCCTGGCGGTCAACGAAGACTTCTTCGACCTTTCCGACATTGCACTTACCGCGAACACTATAACCGCGCAAATCAACATGAGGGCAGATGGAAAAAGGTGGCAAATTACGGTGGTATATGGGCCGCAAGGGGAGGACGCCAAACTTCAATTCCTCCAAGAACTGAAAAACATTCCGCCGCCGGAGAATGATAGATGGCTCATCCTCGGAGATTTCAACCTCATCTACCAGGCGGAAGATAAGAACAACGCCAATCTCAACCGACGTCTCATGGGGGCATTTAGAGCGACGATCGATCATTTGGGACTCAAAGAAATCAAGCTAAATGGCCGCAGATTTACCTGGAGCAATCAACAGCAAAACCCCATGCTCACTAGAATCGACAGACTACTATGTACCCCCCAGTGGGAGCTGTCCTTCCCATCGTGTTTCTTGCACTCCCTTCCTTCGCTCATGTCGGACCATACACCGCTGCTACTCCAGGGACAACTTGACCACAATCACAGCACTTCCTTCCGCTTTGAAAATTACTGGACTAAGATGGACGGCTTCCAAGATCTTGTTCACGACATTTGGAATAGACCGGTCGCCACCGCTCTCCCGATCAAACGCTTACATATCAAAATGGCGCGTGTGGCAAAAGGTATCAAGCGTTGGAAGAAAGAGAAGATAGGGGATACAAGGATGCAGCTCGCCATAGTGAAAGAAGTGCTACTACAATTAGAAGCAGCCCAAGAGCATAGGTTGCTCACTGCCATAGAACTTCACCTATGTCGCCGCCTCAAAGCCCGTAGCACTGGACTCGCGGCCATCGAAAAATCAAGAATCAGACAGAGATCAAGACTAACGTACATTCGCTGTGGGGATGCTAACACAAAGTTCTTCCACACTCGAGCAAACGCACGCCGGAGAAAGAATTACATACATTGTCTACATACGGATGGGGGGGTCGCGGTGGCTCATCAAGAGAAAGAAAAGGTCATTCGTGAGTATTTTAAAAATCACATTGGCGCCGCGACGCAGACGAGTTTCCACACTAAATTGGCAATCCCTTGGATACAACCAACACGATCTCTCCGATCTAGAGTTGCCTTTCTCCCAGGAAGAGATAAAATACAATATATATTCCATGCCTTCCGACAAAGCACCAGGACCGGATGGTTTCATGGGGGCCTTTTTCAAAGCGTGTTGGGAAATCATTAAGGATGATATAATGGCGGCACTGAACAGCCTATTCAACTTGAACGCCCAGGGCTTCGAATGGCTAAATTTGGCTTGCATCATCCTCCTACCCAAAAAGGCAGATGCAACAAGAGTTACTGATTTCAGACCCATCAGCCTCGTCCACAGCATTGCGAAGATCTTCTCTAAGGTGTTAGCAAACAGACTTGCCCCCCGACTCAACCAACTTGTCTCCAATTGCCAGAGCGCATTCATAAAAAAGAGAAGCATCCATGATAACTTCCTATACGTCCAGGGCGCGGTTCAAAGGTTGCACAAGCAAAAGATACCGGCTTTATTCATGAAACTAGACATCCACAAGGCTTTTGATACGGTTCATTGGGGGTACCTGCTCGAGATTCTGCAAGCCCTAGGCTTCGGACAACGATGGCGCGAATGGATCTCTATCCTCCTGCGTACATCCACTTCCACACCCTTGATTAATGGGCGACAGGGGACCCCTTTTAGCCATGCCAGAGGCGTCCGTCAAGGAGACCCGCTCTCACCCATGTTATTCATCCTTGCTATGGACCCGCTTCAACGGCTGCTTGACCGGGCAACCGAACATGGGGTACTCACCCCCCTACCAATCGCGGCGGCAAAATGGAGAACCTCCATGTATGCGGATGATGCCGCCATTTTCATCAGCCCCACAAATGACGATGTTCAAGCCGTCAAAGCCATCCTGAACGCTTTTGGATCATTCTCGGGACTACATATCAATCTACAAAAGAGCTCGGTGCACCCAATCAGCTGTGCAGACGTTGATCTAGACCAAGCCCTCTCACCCTTCAACGGTCATAGAGGGACCTTCCCTTGCAAGTACTTGGGCCTGCAACTACACATCAGAGCACTTGCAAAAGATACACGTGCAACCTCTCATAGACCGTATCGGGCAGAGGTTACCCAAATGGAAAGGAAGATGGCTTAACAGAGCGGGACGTCTCACTCTAGTAACATCTGTCCTCTCCTCCATGCCAACCTACCACCTCACAGTGTTTCCTCTAGCTGCATGGGCTAAGAAAAAGATTGACAAAATCAGAAGATCGTTCCTATGGAAGGGGGAGGAGAACGCCAATGGTGGACACTGCCTTGTTAACTGGCCAACTGTTACCAGGCCAAAAGATCTGGGTGGTTTAGGCGTCATCGACCTTGATAGATTTGGGAGAGCCCTCCGGTTACGATGGCTTTGGCAGGAATGGACTGGACGACCACAAGCCTTGGAACGGCTACGAGCTTCCATGCTCTGATGATGACCGTCTCCTCTTCAACTCCTCAATCATTATAACTTTGGGGGATGGTGCAAAGACTAGTTTTTGGCACCAAAACTGGCTCGATGGACACGCGCCTAGGTACTTAGCACCAAACTTGTTTTGCCTAGTTTCAAGGAAAAACCGAACGGTGAAACAAGAGCTCCGGAACAACAATTGGATACGAAAGCTACAGAGGAAAATCACCTCCGCTGTCCACATTGAGGAGTTCGTGTCCCTTTGGATACGAATACAAGATGTGCACTTGCAGCAAGGCGCCCAGGACACCATCACCTGGCGGTGGACCGGTGACGGGAAATACTCCACCCGCTCGGCCTACAGGAATACAGTTCAGAGGCTTGCTCGCCTCATTCAGTACAGAGTTGATCTGGAGTGCGCATGTGGAGAACAAATGCAAGATTTTTGCCTGGATCTTAGTGCAAGATAAAATTCTAACGGCACAAAACCTACAGAGGAGAGGGTGGCCACACCATCAACAATGTGTGCTCTGCAATGGCCCTTTAGAGACCGGCCTCCACCTATGCCTAGGTTGCCCCTTCGCGAAGGGGGTTTGGAATCATATCCTATCGTGGGAGAATTTCCCTCAGATCCAGCAGCAACCCTAGGTGCAACCCACCGATATCAGATCATGGTGGGAAAAGGTGACGACGAAAGTGCCAAGATCAGAACATAGGAGGCTGAACGGGGCACTAATCTACACCTTCTGGAACGTTTGGAAAGAAAGAAATAGGAGAATCTTCGACAACAAGATACATACAGTGCTGCAGGTGGCCTCAAAGATAAAGGATGATATAGAGCAAAGGAAGAGAGCAATCGATTATGGGTAGCAGATGACCCCTCTCCGGTGGGCCGGGTGTTTTAAACGCTTGAGGGGGGGGGGGGGGAGGGGAGGTTCTTTTCCTTTCCTCGACTACCTTAGTTTGTACATAAACTATCTTTTTCCCACTTAATTGAAAGGCAGAGCTCCTGCCATTGCGTTCAAAAAAAACTTACAAAATAGTTTGTCCTCATCTCTCCAATTACAGGTAGTGGCGCTGTTAATCAGCTACTCCATGATAACTCGTGACTTCCCCTGTAAGATGCTATGCAATTATCACAAATGCAAAACCAAAGGTGATTGGGGATCGGTCCTGGACATCAGAAAAGAGAGCTGGTCGGGGATCGGACCTGGACATCAGAAGAGAGCTGCAAAACCAGAGTCCAGAGGCGATTGGGGATTGGACCTAGACATCAGAAGAGAGAGGTGATGAGGGATTGGACCTTGACATCAAAAGAGAGAGGTGATTAGGGATCCAACCTAGACATCAGAAGAGAGAGGTGATTAGGGATCCGACCTGGAAATCAGAAGCGATGGTGGTGGAGACGGATTGGTTGAGCCCTGCATCTGCTGTTGGCCAGCGTCGCCGTCATCGGATCTCTTCCCCTGGACCCTGTTATCTTATTTGTGGCAACTCCCAATCATGCTCGCCGCCGAGACGTTCCCCGGAGAGGGCGGCAGTCTCCTACTTGACTGGACCATGGACCCGCCTACACTCACCGCCAAGATGACCGGTGAGGGTGCCGAACTCACGTTGTTGCGGGCTCCGCCCTGCCGCAGCACCTTATCCACTCAAGTGCTCGATCAACGCCGGTCTCTATGTCTATGGCTGCCTCTCCAAGCGCTCGACGGAGATTAGATCTAGTAATATATATGGTTTGACGTGGGAGAAAGAAAAGGGGAGGAGACGAGAAGTTTGGAAATTGGAACGGTGGTTATGGCCAGTGGGAAGCGGGGAGGTGGGATGCGGGCTGACGTTGTATTGCTGCAACGCATATTCGTAGCGGGGCGGTGCTAGACATCTGTTTCAATACGGGGGTTTGTGTTGTAGTGATTACGCCTCTCGTGCAGCTACCTAGCGTCCTAGCCTACCTGTAAACTGCTTGTACCCGGCCTGTAAGAGGCGATCGAGCAGTCGCTAACTGACTGCATATATACCTGAAAGTAGGTTCGATCATATCATCAGTCGTTGCATGCAAGTGGCAACGAACACACGTCATAATAGTATAATACTAAGAGTCAGTTAGTTGATTAGGACAAATAATTAGCTTGATCAGATAGATCGATGCATGCAACCCTACTCTTAGCTGCTAGCTACCTATTATATTATATGCTCTCTGTGTATCTTCGTACGTACAATTTGGCCCGACAAGGCCATGTTATCCAAATCATGGTGGGCAAATACAGTTTTGCTCATGACGACATCCATGCTATATGACTAACTATGACCTGCAGCAGGAGCTGGCTGGTTGGCTGGCTTTACCAGCTGATGATCCATGACCATGAGAGAGATCGATCGATCGGCTTCTCGATCGCGAGCTAACCGCTGAATCATGCATTGCGGCTGCACATGGCCGGCTTTGGGTGGTGCCGCATGCTTAATTATCATCATTGTGCATTTGTGCTGCTGCATATTACTTGCACATGATCGATGAACAATTCCCGGAAACACGCCCACCGGCCGTGTATACAGTACTAGCACACCATATTCTTACAAAGGTTCTTGTCTTAGCAACTTGACCTATTCTTTTCAGGTGTTTTTCGGCTCAGCCCGGTCGAGCTGCTGCAACCACAGGCTATGAAAAAATAGAATTGATCATGTTTTGGAACCTGTTTTTTTTACGTGACATCTCCTAATTATTTTTTATTTATACTTGTTCTACTTTTTTCTGTTCTGACTTGGTTATTCCATTTAGCTGAGGCATTAATGCTTTTTATGGAAGAATGATAATAAAGGGTTTGAAGTCTGAACAGATGTATTCAATATACAAAAGGAGAGAGATGATTCAAACACTCAATAGTTCCTATAACTATACTGTTTTTAGCCACAGTATGAGTAATATGCCACCCGTGAAAACCAGAAAGGTGAGACTGAGGGACGATGGATTGAACGACGTAACAAGAGTTTAAGTATCGAAGGTGTAATAATATACATACTACTACTATGGTCAAACATATAGCTTCACTACTACTATTTTCTTGCTCAATTAAAAAATGTAGGGCATATTAGGTCACCGCTGTCTCCGTCACCTCTGCTACCGCCTCTAGCACTAGATCCGCAACTCCCTGCCCCCTTCTCCTCCTACTCTCCAAGTTTGGCCGTCCAAGAGGATGAGACAAAGGCCAAGTCCACGTGCACTCACCTCGCTGGTAGCATGGATCTTGACACCAATGGGGATCGAAGAGGGGGTGGAGTCAATGGGGTTGGGAGGCGAGGTGTACAGATGATGAGCTCCCCTCACCGAATTCAGGGCGACAAAGAAAGATCTACACGAGCTAACCAGGTGAGGCCACCTTGACCAGTGCTTGTGTGGCAAGGCTCTCTCGAGGAAGGAGGGGAGGGGTTGGGGGGGGGGGGGGGGGGGGAGAGAGAGAGAGAGAGAGAGAGAGAGAGAGAGAGAGAGAGAGAGGGATCATGGCAGCTGGTGATTGTAGTTACAGGATGGTCGCGTGGCTATGTGGGAGAGCGAGAGTGGAGGGCTATGTGAGGCTTAGCCACTTAGGGTTTGTATATTGGGATTTTGTGGGCTGGACCTCGAATTTATTAGCTAAGATGGGACTCTTATAGATTTTGCCTCTATAGATCAATTTACAGAGGTGGTGTTTATTGTATTGTCTATGTAAATGGGCCACGCCTCTAGAATTCACTAGGTATTTTGGGAGACAAATAATTTTGGACTGCCTTTGTAATTGCAAATGAAAGAGGCTGTCTCTGAGAATCATATTTTGTAGTATTGTATCATTACATTGTATGGGAGAAAGCGAAGATCAGTTTAAGAAGGGTAAGAGCAACACTAGAGAAATACGCATAAGGGCATTTTTTGTTTTTTGTGTAATGTCAGTGGTAGCTGGTTTATCGACATGAAGTGGGGTTTTTATTAAGTTTCCTCTAGCTATAATGTTGATGTATTATGCATAGTTGAGCATATATATACTCCATCCATTCCGGAAAGAATAATATAAATCTCGTTTCTTGATTGAGGAGTTAAACAATCTCAAATTTAACTATGATTATTGAGTATCAACATTTGTATTATTCAAATAAATTTATTAGAAAAATAGATTCCATAATTAACTTAGGATGCTTAAAAATAATAGTAGTTTTTTTAGATATCTGGTCAAATTTAGAATTGTTTGACTACTCGTAAACGAGATTTTCAAATTTTTTTGGGAAGAAAAAGAGAGTATATCTCAGATGGTGCTAATATAAGAGGCTAGCTAAGGCAGCGTTTAGTTGCCCGAACTTTGCGCCACCTGAATCACTGTAGCAAACTGTAATCGTTGATTAATTAGGCTCAAAACGTTCGTCTCGTAAAGTACAACCAAACTGTGTAATTAGTTTTTAATTTTGTCAACATTTAGTACTCCATGCATGTATCGCAAATTTGATGTAACGAGGAATCTTCTTTTTTATAGTGCCAAAGTTTGGATTTTGGGTAACTAAAGGAGGGCTAAGAGCTGGTAGTAGTACCATCAACTAATAACTCCTAGATCTAGTCGTACTCGTACATGCTGGCTCCCCCAGCGACGAGCGAGCTCTGCAACGCGATAAATTAAAGGCAGGCAGAGGCAGGGTGGCCACGGAGCACAGCACGCGGTTCCCCCCAATGATTGGTTCATGTGGGCGCGGCGGCACACTGCACTGCTGCTGCAGTTGAATGACAGCGGCGGTGATGGTGCTGCAGTGGTCGCTGCCTGCCTGCCCCTGCCGCTGCCGGCCGCACGAGGCAACCGGCCGGAGCCTGGAGCTCCCAAGCTAGCCGTGAGGGCGATCGATCGAACAGGCGGTCCATGCGGCCTGGCTCCGTGACAGGCGCAGCGCATGTGGGCGGGCCGCGGCATCTCCCGACATGCCAGGTGGGTGGTCGTACCCATCTCCCATTCATCCAGGCCTGGTTTAGATCACCTCCAAATTCTAAGTTTTTTCACTCTCTCTATTACATCAATTTTTAGCCGCTTATATGGAGCATTAAATGTAGGTAAAAAAATAACTAATTGCACAGTTTAGTTGGAAATCACGAGATGAATCTTTTGAGCTTAGTTGGTCCACGATTGGACAATATTTATCAAATAAGACGAAAGTGCTACTATTCATCGGTTTAAAATTTTTTGCAACCTAAACATGGTCCCAGTTTCCTCCCTGCGTCCGTGCGGTCAGAGGCATCTGCATGCGAGATGCGACCATGATCCATCTTCTGTCACTTCTTTTTTTCTCCCTTTTCGAGGAATTGGTAGTAGGAGTAGCTTTCTCTGCCTACTGGCTGCTGACTGGCCGATGGGCGATGATCTTGCTGCCCGCGGAAAGTTAGGGTAATGTTAATGCTTTCCCGAGGATTTGCGCTTGATCTCCGAATCATGGGAGATCTGGAGGTTGTTAAGTTGGTCACTCCGCCGATCCATCTCTTTACTTCTTCAGAGCAACTCACAGGGTCCCTATTTAAGCCCCACATAGCTAAACATAGGGGCTCAGGCCAAAAATTCAACTCCAGCAGGGCCTCTACTACGGACCCCAAATTTGTGGGGGCACCAAATCCTCCCACCAGACCCCATTCTGGTTGGGCCAATATCCTAGCCCACATTCCTCTCCACGAGCATCTGCCTCGCGCAGTCGCGCACAGCCCCTTCCCGTAAGCCTGCGAGCAGGAAGCGACGGCGGCCCTTGTCTGGCGAGCCCCTCCTCGGTGCGGCCCCTTCCCTATAGCTTCCTCCACCACCGGTGCTCCTCCTGGTCCGCCGGAGCCCCTCCCCTCCTCTCCCGGCGCTCCTCTCGGCACAACAGCCCCAGCCCGTGCAGGAGCCCCTCCCCTGGAGGTGCGGCCGACGGCGGCTCCACCCGGTGGCGTGGATCAAACCTTCCCAAAGGCCGGCCAGCAAGCCCGCACGGCCACCAGCTCCCCTCGCCCCACCGCCAGCTCTTTCCTCCCTCTGCCGCCGCTCGAGGCTGCGTGGTGCTCGTCGAGCCTCTCCCCTCCTGTGCGCTTGCGTTGGGATAGCTCAGATGGTGAAAGATTGAAGATGACAAGTGGGTCCCAATGATCAGTCTCTCGTAACAGAATTTGGGGCTTTGATTTAGGGGGCTTATGCTGAAGCAAATGTAAAATAGAGGGCCAACAAAAATGGGAGAAAGCACCCAAATTTAAAATTGGGGCCCTGATTTTAAAGCTACCGCTGAAGTTGCTCTCGGACCTTCAGCTATCCTGTCGTTGCATGAGCATCGAGAAGCTTCGTCCTCCTTCCCACGAGATCGAACTCGATCGACTTTCCCAGCAGTTTCAGCGTGGGATCACAGTAAGTATGGCTTGTTGGCGTTGCCGCATTGGCTCCGGATCAGGCTCTTGCTGCTCAGCTAGCTGCACCGTTGGTTCGTTGTCCATTTTGTCCTAACGTGCTATGGGTTTCTAAATTTCTAAATTTCTCGTGGAAGGAGCCTTGCCCCGCCATAACCCAAAATAAATAAAAATGCAGCAGGTAGGAGGATCGAGCCACCGCGAAAATAAGTTACTGGCTATTAAAATTTGTTTTTATCTCTCCTAAGCTATCAATGTTTTTTTTTTAAATATTGGCAAAAATATAAATTCTATGACGCGGAACATCTCATGAAGCGCCGTGGTGTTCTTCTATGTGAATTTTTACATTTTCATTCACAAGTAAAGATAAAGGTGCTTTATCGCGTGGCAAGCGCGGACAGCACCTCTCAAAAAAGGATAAAGGTGCTTTACACCTACTTCATCTGTCCAAGAAAGAATGCAACTATGGGTTACATACTGATTACAGTGGTTCATGTTTGACCAAGATTTTAGTGAATGATATTTACATTTATGGCTCCAAATCAATTACTCGTATTATGAAAATAGACTTCGTAATTAATCTAATGATATTTATATGATATCATAAATACTAATATTTTTATTTACAATTGATTAAATTTATAGGATACTAAAAAAAGTGATACTGTGCTAGAATTACAAATTTTTTTTGACGGAGGGAGTAACATTCTCCCTTTTATTTAAGGCCTTGTTGCCACTGGAGCGCCGTCTTTTCTCTATGGGCTATATTAACGTCTGCAGCACGGCGGTCTTGGGCCACTCCGTACTATGATGTGTCGAGTCGACGATTGCATGTCGGCCCATGGTGGCGTGCTGGTGCAGCCGAAGGAGGCCCAAATCAGTTCCCACCAGCACTTGATGGGTCCTGGCCCATTCGTTCCGCCTCTCACCACCTTGCGCTGGCCGAGCAAATGGAGACGGCGGCGGCGGGAGGAGGCCCAAGCGCGGTCCCTGGCAGCACAGATCTGGCACAATATACGGAACGAAAGAATGTAGGAGGGAGGGACGGCGGAGAGAGCGAGGAGACGCACCCGAGGCGGCACGAAGAAAAGAAGGGGAGGCAGAGAGAAGAGCTGGTGATTTCTTTAGTCACCGCGTGCTGCGGCCGGTGGAGCGCACGTTAGAGCGACAGAGCGGGCAGCTGCTGTAACACCCTCCTCCTAGTTACACCCTAAATCATTTACTAAAACATGTCATAAGCATCATATTTATGTGTTAATTCATGTGATAGCATGTGTAGATAAATTTCTTATTACTTAAAATGATCAATAAAAATGTTAAACGAAAGTTGATTCAATATGTTCATGTATATCAAGTAGGGTTTAAAACTAATTTTTATTGAACAAAAATGCTATAGAACATATATGTGATACTTAAATAAAGTTTGAAGTACAAACTTTATAGATGGCAGCTTGCTGTTGAAAAATGATATTGCTAGCTAATATTTCTACTAGCCTAGAAATCGCAAATTGAAATCAAGTTCAGCTCAAAAACTTAGAAAATTTTCAAGTCTGACAACAGCTAGACATTGCTATGTTTAGCAAATTATTTGAGAGATTGGATTAAAGGATGGTATAGTGTTATAGCTCGATTTGGTAGTCTCATATGCCCTCTTGAGCATGGTGAAGATGGTTTGGCTCCTGAAACAACCGTTTAGTCGTTTTGGGCGCTTTAAAATTCGGGTGCGTCACAATCTCGGGATGGTTGGCGCCGTGCGCGCGGTCACCGCACGGCCACCCCGCGCCGCGCACATGGCCGCGTACCGCGTGGTCAGCCCGTGCCGCCACGCTTGGCCGGTCAGGCCTCCTGGGCTTGGCTGAGGCCGGCCGCAGCGAGCCGCTGGCCCCGCGCCTTGCTGTGCTGCCACCATTGGTGCCGCCACGGTCGCGCTGCGCTGCCGTCGCCTCGCCACACTGCCAACTAGCCTCGTGACGCGATGCTGCCGCTGTCGTCGCATCGGCGTTGCGTCCGTTGTACCCCTGTGCCGCTGCCGACCCAATTCGAGGCCGCCACTGCCGCGCGCACGTGGCCGAGCCGCCGTCACCTTGTCATTTAAGACACTACAGCCGCGCGGGCCACGCCAGTCAGACGCGTGCACGCCTTGTCTGTAGCGCCTGCGCGTGGGTGTCCTAATCGCGTCGCTCGCGTCCCGCCAAGGCGAGGACGAGCCGAGCCCACCTACCGCGCCCGTCTCTCTCTTTCTCTCTTTCTTCCTCTGCTGCCGCCGTCGAGCACGCCATTAAATTCATCAGGGAGAGATCACCTCAAGTCAATTCATCGTGTTGTTGGCTCCGTCACACAGCTGTCTAGCTACCCGCCCCCACCCCTCCTTGAATGGTGCCCGGTCGAGCTCCAATTTTGGAGTTTCCCCGCCGCCGTGTCGATAAGGCCACGTCCGGCCGCGGGTGTGGGCAGCTCTTCCATCATCCCTCCCGAGCCAATTCACCTGCACCACTAGCATCGCCTTGACTCCCCCTCCACCTTTGCACGCCTTAGTCGAACCGCTACCGCCTCCCCTTCGTCGCTGGCGCGACCGTGCCACCGCGGTGCGCCGCCACATGGCTCGGCTGCACATGGCCAGCCTTCTCTATCATCTTTCACCCCAAATGTCACCTCAGCCTGGTCCATGGTAGCCTCCTGATGCTCACGCGCTAACCGATTAGGTCTATAGCTGCCCTAGCTCACCGGAACAGTGGCGCCGCAGTCACGGATGGCCGCGCGCCGCTGCAGCCTTTTCCAGCGAGTTCTGTCACCCCTCACCGCTGCTTAGCGTAGATACTCGGGTTACAGATGGTGATCTACCCGTTAGGTGGGCCCGTGCTGGTCCCAAGTGTGAGGTCAAGATAGCGACTAGAGGGGGGAATAGTCTTTTCTAAATTTAATCACGCTGGCTAACCGAAACAAATGCGGAATTACAACAATCGGTCTAGACAAGACTACACCCCTCTAACCGAAACAAATGCGAAATCACGATCGGACACAGCATCAGCGTCCGGTCCTTCTCCTCTTCTCTGTGCCGCCACGTCAGTGGGACCGGACGCACCCATCACGTGTCCGGTCGAAGACCGACGCCTGCGCCTTCACTGCCGCCACTGACCGGACGCAGGACCCCAGCGTCCGGTCACTGCGTGACCAGCGTCCGGTGCACTCTGTGAAACCCTGTCCTTTTTTATACAGGGCGCCGGTGAACCAATATGACACTCTGCCGGTGAAGTTTTGAACCCTTTTCTTTACCGAGTTGATCCACATCAACTCCAACTTTTTCTGCTTTGTAAATGTGCCAACACCACCAAGTGTACACCACTATGTGTATGTGCATTAGCTTTTCACAAATATTTTCCAAAGGATTAGCCACTCAACTTGCCATGCCACTCGATCCTAGCGACGATGCAAAGTTAGAGCACTCAAGTGGCACTAGATGACCGATTTGTAAACAAGTTTGCCCCTCTTGATAGTACGACCATATATCCTAAACCCGGTCATCAACTTCTCTACACAACTATGACCGACGAAATGAAATGCCCTAGGTTATACCTTTGCCTTGCGCATTCCAATCCATCTCCTCCAATGTCGATGCAACACATGCACCAACATGATCAACAATGATATGATCCACTTCATATCATCACGTGATCATATTGGTTTATCGATCTTCACTTCACTTGCTTTTCACCGTTGCCTTCATCAATTGGCGTCAAGTCTTGCTCAAGCTTCACCGCCACGCGGTCCATCACTCCAAAGCCTCCGACTTGCCCTTCACGCTTGCAACCGGTCCATCAAGCCAAGTCATGTCTTGATCTTCTCCACCTTGATCACATGACTCAATGTCATGTCTCATATTCAATGAGCTCCTTCATCATCACATATATGAGCTTTGCAACATCTCCAAGCCATTTTCACCTTCATGGCATATGTTGCTCACACACATGTTCATGTGGACTAATCACCTGTGTATCTTATATAAACACAATTAGTCCACCTAGGTTGTCACTCAATTATCAAAATCACACGAGTACCTTCCACCAGGTGGCTGGCGTAAGCGCTTAGTGCCGCCGCTCACCGCGCCGCCGGGCACTGAGTCGCCGGGAGTGCGCGCGGGTGAATTAGGGAAAGTCTAGGGTGTTAAGTGGGAAGTTCTGAGAGGGGGGAATAGTGTTAGTACTTAGTTATAATTCAGGAGAAGTGCGAGGTCTATTTTGCAAAAACATCAACGCGCGTGGGATTTCCCCGCCGCGGGCAGTTTCCGCTTGGGCCAGCGTCGCGTGGGCCACACCATGGGCCGCCGCACGTGTGGGCCGCACGGGAGATTTTCTTTTTCTTTTTCATAAGGAATTAGAAATAGTTTTCTAATTTAATTTTTGAGCTAATCTTTGGTAAATCATATAAAATCATGTAGGTGTCCAAAAATTATGAAACAAATTTTGTTAGGCTCCTAAAATTGTGCTCTATCTGTTAGTGTATTTAGTTCATATATGTACATATTGATACCAGGAGCTGTTAAATCATTTGAAAATGTTTAATATTGTTAGGAGAATTATTGTAGGATTTTTTTGTGGTAAATTGGTGATAGCTTTAGTCCTGAAATTTTTATAGTAGCTTCATTGTATTATTATGTGCTCACTATAATTTTTGTAGCTTTAGAATAGACTAAGCATTAGGGTAGTTAAATGCTCTTTGTTTCAATATACATCGAATCATTAGTAGAAATAAAGATATATTCTTCATTTGTAAAGCTAGGTGTTTGTTAGTTGAACCCAACACTTCTGCTTGGTAAAGATGATAGTTAGCTTAGTGCCTTAGTCATTAGAGCTAGCTTAGTAGCTTAGTATGCGTATTCTTATTTTAAAAGTTGCTGTTGTATAAATGCTAAGTGTTGCATCATCATCGCATGCATGTAGAGAACGAGTTGGCAGAGATCGTGACCACCGGCGATCATGAGTTCGAGGAGATCGTCGAGGAGTACGAGGAGGAGATCCTCGTGCAGGAGGTCTCGGAGCCGCCACTGACTGACTCAGCTAACACTGCGCCTGCCCAAGGCAAGCCCCGGTGCATAACCTCTATTTTATAATTCACCGTATATATATGTGTTGTGCATTTATGTTATAGTAATTTTATAGAAACCACATGCATAGATATACTTGTCCTAAGAGTCCTACTAATACAGGTTCGAGTAGCTGCTATGCTTAGATTTTCGGTAGCGTGAGTAATCTGTCGTTACTCACAATAGATGATAAAATGGTGAAAGGAAAAATGGAGACAGGACAGGAATATGGTATGGGTATTGGTGGGTGTAACAGGTTGTGTCCCGCGGCCAACGGGACTTAGCTTGGTTACACTGTTTTTCCTGTCCGTGTCGATTAAGGACCGTTCGTTACTGTGGGTGGTAGTCAGGTCACATACTTATTATCCTGAGCACATACTTGCTTATGGGAGCGGGAAGGCTCGTTATGCTCTTATCGTCGGTTCCAGCTTTTTTCGGACCGACTGATTGGAGGCGGGAAAAGGTGGAGGTCTAAGCACCATACTGAGACCGGGTCTCAAGTGTGGGGGCTTGGAGTCCAAATTTGGACGGGGACCTGGACCCCGTGACAGGAGTGGAATGTGTTGGTCTTGTTTATGCCTGGGGTACAAACGGGGCATGTGTTTCGTGGTACCCAGCTGGGATACATTGGTTCGCGAATCGCCGTTTCCGTGAGACGGTACGACTTGGCTATGGTCTAACACCGTAGTAAGAACTGAAAGATGAAAGATGGTAAAATGATTTTGATTGCTCAACCCTTGCTTGAAAGTAGAACATGTGCTTACCTAGAATGGTTAGCTAATGAAGTAATCATGACTGTCAATAAAACTTGACAGTAAGGATGAACTATTAGTAATGCTTTTCGCAAACAAAAAGAGAACAGCAAACCCATATTGCATATGATATTCCTTGGAGTCGGGAAACTATTCCTACTAGTTGGGTAAGTCTTGCGAGTATATTATGTACTCAGGGTTTATTTTACCCCTATTGCAGGTGCAGCTCTTGTGTGGAGGATTCTTCTGGTGGGCACAGACGGATCCTTGTATTGTTTACGCTAGATGTTTATTTTCATTTCGCTATTTAATTATCGCACTCTGAACTCTGATATTGTAATAAATGATTTTCAAGAACTCTGGTCGTACGAAATGGATTAAGCCCTTGTTTAGTTTGCGAAAAGTTTTCCCAAAAAGTGCTACAGTACCCGTCACATCGAATCTTGCGGTACGTGCATGGAGCATTAAATGTAGACGAAAATAAAAACTAATTGCACAGTTTGGTTGGAAATTGCGAGACGAATGTTTTGAGCCTAATTAGTCCATGATTGAACACTAATTGTCAAATAAAAACGAAAGTGCTACAGTAGCCAAATTTCCAACTTTTCGCGAACTAAACAAGGGCTAAGTATTATAAGTTCGTACTTATTATTGGATTCTGGATGTAAAAACGTGGATTATTTCGAGTTCTTCCTTGGGGTGTGCTCGACGGAACTGTCCGATATAGCTCCCTTTCGAGGTGCTTAGTGTCCAGTAGAAGACGAGTACCTCTGGAAGCGTATTATTTTGGACGGTTCTGCCACATCTGCTCTTAGGCGGTTTAGGAGGCTGATATGCGGGCCAGGCGTCGTATCTGACGGTGGGCCATGCTGGGTAGGCTGGGCGTAGAAGAAGAGGCCTGGATCTCTATGCTGGTCATCTGGAGGCAGGGGACGGTGCGTGGCTGCCAGTGGACCCGGTGTACCTGGGCCAATCGCTGGTCGACAGCGAGCTGAACTGGCCAGTGTTGAATGGTCAAGCACGAACGGGTGGGGACTGTGGAAGGGCGATGGGGAAAGGAAAAGCTGCAGTATGGACGGTATCTGAGTTCGATCAGGAAGACGAATTCTGTTACTGAGCACACGTATAAGATGGATTCCATGCTAATTAAAATAGCCAGAGTTTCCTAACTGAAAGAGATGGACAGATTCCAGTCAAACAACGCTCTACAAAAGCAACTCCCAGGCGCATTGATCTTTCTAGGAGCATGCTATGAGAAGAGTTTTAAAACATAGCCATGTACAGAGGCTAAACAAAATGTCAGGATACACCAACGTCGTTGCTAATGAGATGCAGGGGAAGCCTATTCCTTGACAGAGTTTCCAGTCTGTTTGGGAAGAAGAGGCATGGCGTTGTCTGAAGATTCAAGAAGACATAGCAGCTCTGCACGCAGTTTCGTTAAGAGTCTTTGAGAGGCTGCAGCAGGCCGAAGCTGGATCTATCTTGCTACTGCTCTGAATCATCTCCTGACGGCTTTTCTTTCTCGGGGATGCCATCTGCTTGGGTGGAAGGAGTGGAAGCACCATTGAAGCCTCCTGGCACACAGAGTCAAATGAAGACAAGAACTAATGGAGCGCCATCTTCTTTGCACTGATCTCATTTTTTAGTTTTTTAGCTTTGTCTTCGAACAACATGAGCCACGTGTTAGAGCGAAACACGTCAGCTTTGAGTTTTGAAACATGTTCAGCATTGTAATCATCAATTACTATTCTCTTTTCGTTTTCAAGGTGTGTTAGCACAGTGTGGTAAGCGTTCTCGATTGATAGGTTCTTTGTGAGTGCAGAGCTGCCCAAAAACTCTTTGGTTTCCCTATCACACGATTCTTTTGACCCAATATTGCCAATCTCTAGCCTGGTGATGAACGTGTCCCCATCGATCTGTGTCGTTTTCTCCGACTGTATAGTCAGCTTGAACTCCTTCGCAGCTAGAGCAAATAGCTCTTTCCTGCTCAGCCGAAGAACTTTTGGAACCTGGAAGCATAGTAGGAAGAGCAGGTATCATCGTTAAAGAAGAAATGGGCTTGTGGTAGTTGGTGGAGGAAAGGGATGCAGGGTCTGGTACCTTTGGGAGTTGATCACCGTCCTCCATGAGCTCTAGATCCGAAAGGGCTTTTGTGGAGTCCATGGATGAAGCAGCAAACAAGTGTAGTGGGAGCTGGGAAGAAGAGGATGGAGTCTAGCGGCTGGGTATGTCCGGGCACTGCAGGTTGGAAGGGTAGGAAGGGTAATAAGGTCTGTGCTATGACTGTGCTGTCGAGGAGAGATTGGCCTCTGCGGTTGGGTGATACTGTGGACCGGGAACCCACCGTGTGCATGCGCTGTCGAGCAGGAATTGGTCTGGGGAGTTGGGTGGTAAAGAAAATCCCTGGTGCATGTAGAAGCAGGATATGCTGAAACGGTCACAGCCACCCCTCGTGTAAACAAATTCACTAAGTATATTTTCCTGCGCAGCACTGCTGCTATGTAATATTAGTCCTGCCAATATATGCTAATCCAAAATGCCTGCGGTGAGTATTATTTCACATTTTCTTCACCACAATAGCAAGTAGGTTTTACTGGCATAAGTGGAACTGACCTGTATTTTGCAGTCTCAGTCAAGCAGCCGGTAGCAAGGGAACTGCTGTGTGGCAGGTTGTCGACGCAGCAAGCCATCACTACGCCGATGATCGTGGATGGTGGCACGCGACATCATAAGCCAAAAAACGATTCAAACCTGAAACCAAGGAGGATAAGCAGCGCTGTCAGTATGCAAAACAACACTGAACGACACCTGCCACACAATGGGAACGAAAGAACAACACTGAAAAACACCACCATAGAGAAACAGACGAGCAAAAATTCACAGCTAGAAAAGCTACGAGAGCTCTGGTCCACTACATTGAAGTCTGTTCGTTTCGTCGTAAACGATCGTAGATTATTTACTGCTGGCTGGTTTGACTGGTTTGGTGTGAGAGAAAAATACTGTTCCAGCTTAAAATCCACGATCGTATACGATCGTATAAGCCCAGCCGAACAGGCTATTAGAGAAGGGTTTATAGTTTTCCCAAAATAGACGAGGTCAGCCGCAAGTGTATTTCGCAGGACCATCAAAATATCAGGGTCTATAGTTTCCTGGTATCCCTAACATTAGTCGCATCTCTAGCTCTCACACGATCATCAGTCTATGTAAGGTGTGACTGCAGGGTTGCTGCCGCCGTCTAGCAACACCAGTGCAGTAAGGCGCACACACAATACATACAAGGTAAAACACATCAATTGCTAAAACTAAGAAGTTCTTCATGCCTATACACCAATACATGGCCAGAGCATACATCATCAGGCGGTTGCTTCCCAACATGGAGGATAGGACAGCAGAAAAAGCAGGCAGAAGTCTTCTCTGGATGGTAAAAGGCAGCGACTCCATCCAGCCAAAAGATTTGAAGCGGCACGGGGTACCATGTTTACTTCGCGAAAAGTTTTCCCAAAAAGTGCTACAGTAGCCATCACATCAAATCTTGCGATACGTGCATTAAATGTAGACGGAAAAAAAAAACTAATTGCACAGTTTGGTTGGAAATCACGAGACGAACGTTTTGAGCCTAATTAATCCATAATTGAACACTAATTGCCAAGTAAAAACGAAAGTGCTACGGTAGCCCAAAATCCCAAAATTCACGAACTAAACACGGACAGAGTAGGAAGCTCAGTCAATGGCCGAAAATGTTCTGTGCGTCACATGGATTCGTAGACAAGGAACCTGGCCTACTAAATGTAACTGAATCGTTAATTGAAAGGAGGGAACAGAAGGTCTTAGGACCAATTGCTGGCACTCAAAGTATATTCTTTGTGGCACAAGGAAGAATGCATAGCTGGTGAAGCAAGTGAGTTTGCAATTCTAAATGGAAGACTGTCGCCACAGAACATTACATACTTAAAGCACCAAATGCGAAACGAACCTTATCTAGCCACTCTCCTGAGCCAACGAAGAAGCTCCACGAGACCTTTTCTTATCAGCAGCATGGGTTTTGGTAGGCCCAGCGCTGTACAAAGAGAAACAATATGCATGACGATGTGTCGTCTCGTCAAAGCTGGGACTCGCTTTGCTTCGACAGAAGTTAGTCTTTATTTTATATATAACTAAATTTGGATCATAACTCAACAAACTTCATCTTGAGACAAATTCCTTCTTATAATATAAAACGAACCTTCACCCTGAAACAACAAAGAAATACTTCCGGTGCCAAATAGCCTCCTGGGCTAAACAGTTATACCAACTAAGATTAAGCAAAACTCGAACTTAGCAATAGGAACTGGCTTTGTCAACGTATCAGCAGGATTATCATGTGTTCTTATTTTGCATACCTTCAGCTTACCTTGCACGACCACATCGCGAACATAATGGTATTTGACATCAATGTGCTTCATTCTCTCATGGAACATCTGATCTTTAGTGAGACATATAGCACTTTGACTGTCACAAAACAAATTAATGCAAGAATCATTCCCACAAAGCTCAGCAAACAAATCTTTCAACCAAACCGATTATTTACATGCTTCAGCAACAGCCATGTATTCTGCTTCAGTGGTAGACAGGGCAACAACGGGCTACAATATTGTCCTCCAACTCACAGCACAACCATCAATAGTGAACACATAACCTGTGAGAGATCTCCTCTTATCCAAATCGGCAATAAAATCTGAATCCACGTAGCCAGTGAGTCCCTTATCAGTCCTACCAAACTTCAAACAAGCATTTGTTGTGTCACGAAGGTACCTGAAAATCCACTGAACAGTCTTCCAATGTTCTTTACCAGGATTAGCCATGTATCTACTAATCAAACTCATAGCATATGATAAATCAGGACAAGAGCAAACCATGTCATACATCAAAGAACCAACAATACTAGAATATGGAACTATTGACATGTACTCAAAATTCTCATCTGTACTAGCACATTGTAAAGCTGATAATTTAAAATGAGGAGCAATAGGAATACTAACAAACTTTGCATCATGCATATTGAAACGATGAAGAACTTTCTTAATGTAACTTTGCTGACTAAGATATAACAAACCAGAATTTCTGTCTCTTGTAATCTCCATACCTAGATTTTTTTTAGCAGCACCAAGATTCTTCATCTCAAACTCACTACTCAACAATCTCTTCAGTGTAGTGATTTCTTTCTTGCTCTGGGCAGCAATCAACATATCATCAACATATAATAGCAAGTATATAGGTGATCCATCAACAAATTTAATGTACACATAGCTATTAAATTCAGACCTCTTAAAACCATGTGACATCATAAAAGAATCAAACCTTTTATACCATTGACGATGAGATTGTTTCAAACCATATAAGGACCTCTTTAATTTGCAAACATGATCCTCCTTACCAGATACTATGAACCCTTCTGGCTGGTCCATGTATATCTCCTCCTCGAGCTCTCCATGTAGAAACACAGTCTTTACATCTAACTGCTCAAGCTCAAGATCTCGCATAGCAACAATACAAAAAATATACGAATTGAACTATGCTTTACAACTGGAGAGAACACATCATTATAATCAACACTAGGAATCTGACTGAAGCATTTTGCTACTAACCTTGCCTTAAATCTTGGAGGCTCACTAGGAGACAAACCCTCCTTTCTCTTGAAGATCCATTTGCAACGAACGACCTTCTTTTGTTTAGGCAAGCGCACAACATCCCATGTGCTATTTTTTTGAGTGACTGTATCTCCTCTTGCATAGTGGAAATCCACTTCTCGCGGTCACCAGAAACAGCAGCTTCAGTGTACGTAGTCGGCTCATGAATGTTCTCCACCTGTTCAGCACAACTAAAGGCATAATGAACAATATCACATTCCTCAATTAAACGTGGACGAGGTCCACAATTCCTCTTTGGTCTGCGATCTGCAATAGACTGATTTTGAGGCTGTAAAACAGGAGGTGAGTGTTGAACAATATCATGAATATTGTTATCAACAATTTCAGTTTCCTGATCATCTACGTGCTCCACCTGCACGCTAACATGTTGCTGCTCCTTATCAGAACCAACTAGAGAAACATCTGTTGATAAGCTGTCATAAATATAACAGATTCATTGAAAACAACGTTTCTACTCATGAAAGTCTTTTTAGTTTCAAGATTCCATAACTTATATCTTTAAACTCCAGAACCATAACCAAGAAACAGACACTTAATAGCTCTAGGTTCTAGCTTTCCATTATCAACATGAGCATAAGAAGTGCAACCGAAAACTCTCAACTGTGAATAATCAGCAGGCATACCAGATCATACCTCAATGGGAGTTTTCTTATTAAGTGGGATAGAAGGTGACCGGTTGATCAAGTAACAGGCGGTGTTAGCAGCCTCAACTCAAAAACGTCTGTTCATACGAGCATTGGATAGCATGCAGCGAGCCCTCGAGATGATGGTTCGGTTCATACGCTCAGCCACACCATTCTGCTGAGGAGTGTACGAGATGGTGTGGTGCCTGACAATGCCTTCTTCCCTGCAGTAATCCTTAAAAGCATCCGAACAGAATTCACCGCCATTGTCAGTACGAAGCAATTTTACCTTCTTTTCAGTTTGCCTTTCTATCATAACTTTTCACTCTTTAAAAGCAGCAAAAGTATCATCTTTATTTTTTAGAAAATAAGGCCACACTTTTCTAGAGTAATCATCAATAATGGTAAGCATGTAACGAGCACCACCATAAGAGGGCTTACGAGACGGCCCCCACAAATCAGCATGTACATAATCAAGTGTACCTTTAGTGATATGAATAGATGTATTGAATTTTACCCTCTTGTGCTTACCAAAAACACAGTGCTCACATAACTTCATCTTACCCACAGTGCAGCCATCCGGCAGGTCTCTCTTGATCAATTCTGTCATACCAAGTTCACTCATATTCCCAAGACGCATATGCCAGAGATTAGTTTTACTTGGTTCATCATTAGAAGCAGTAGCAGTAGTGACAGAACCATGTAAAGTACTTCCTCTAAGAACATATAACTTTGCAGAATTCATATCACCTATCATATGAATGAGAGAGCCTTTTGATACCTTACACACTCCACCTGAACCAGAGTGTCTGTACCCCTCGGCATCAAGTGTGCTGAGGGAGATGAGATTTCTAGCCATCCCTGGTATGTGTTTCATATCTTTCAGTGTATGTATCATGCCATCATGCATCTTGATCTGAATGGAGCTAATGCCCACGATCTCACGTGGGTTGTTATCTCCCATACGCACGACATCTCCACTCAGCGCAGACTCGTAAGAACTAAACCAATCTCTGTTAGAGCATATATGAAACGAGCATGTAGAATCATGTATCCATTCATCACGACCAGCAACACAACCAGCAAAAACAACAAGAACATCTCCTGAATCAGAGTTATCAACAGCGGAGACAACAGAGGCCTTACCATCACCATCGGATTTGTTTTCCGGTTTATACGTACCGTTTCTTTTCTCCTTATTCTGCAGCTTCCAACAATCCTCAATGACATGAATATCTTTCTTACAATACCTGTAGAACTTATCCCTGCCTCTGGACTTCAAACGACCTTTACCGTTCTTGCTCTTATCTCGATTATTATTGCTGTTGTAGGTTTTCTGCTCGAACCTGTCTCTAACCTGCAACACTTTGCCCTTGGAGGACGACACATCAGACTGAACCATACCTTTCATCTTCTCCCTTGACTGGAGGGCCTCATATACTTCCGTAAGGGTTAGTTCATCACGGCTTAATAGTATGGTATCTCAGAAATTTGCAAACGAACTAGGCAGTGAGCATAACAGTAGAAGAGCTAAATCTTCATCATCATATTTTACCTCCATCGATACTAGGTCGGCAACGATCTCCTTAAAGATCAATAAGTGGTTCATCACCGAACCAACTTCTTGCAGCTTGTGCGTCAACAACTTTATCTTCATGTGCATCTTACTGGCTAGATCCTTGGACATGCAGATCGATTCTAACTTGAGCCAAAGTTTCGCGGTAGTTTTCTTCTGCAGCACTTCTTGTAAAATATCATTATGTAGATGAAGTTGAATCAGAGACAGAGCCTTACGATCCTTCTGCTTCTCTTTAGCGCTCCATGACTTCTGCCCTTTGCCTCCGAAACCATCCAGCGCCTCATCAAGATCTGAAGATTGTGCCAGAATCGCCCGCATCTTGACTTGCCACAGCGCAAATCTCGTCTTGTAATCCAGCAGCGGTAGATCAAACTTCATCGATGCCATCACGAAACCCTAATGTGAAACCAAGCTCTGGTACCACTTGTTAGAAACGATAGGCAATATAAATGATGAAGAACAGTAGATCAAACACAGGGGACATGAGATTTTAACGTGAAAAACCCTTCCAAGGAAGAAGGGAAAAAACCACGGGCACCAGCTAGCAAATCTTCACTATATCAGGTGAGGTTACAAACGTTGGGGATTTACAACTTTTCTTATCCCAAGACGATGGCTTATAGGAGATATATATAGAGATGGAAAACCCTAATAGACGACGATCCATACCGCGGGGGGCTCCGCCCCCCCCCCTTCGCACCCCCCGAGGCACGGTAGGGAAACATGATGGGCTAACTTCAGCCTCCGCTTCGCTTTAGCCCAAGCCTCCCGACAACAGGCCTCGCTTCGCTCCGGCAGAAGTTAGCATTTATCTTGTACATAACTGAATTTGGATCACAACTCAACAATTTCTACTATAGTCACATCAACATGCAAAAAAAAGAACAAAGACTGACTAAAATACTAGATCATGATGACTTGCTGTGGCAGAACCTCCTAAATTATAGGACCCACATGCACTTGTCACTGTCCGACGACCTATGACAACTATGCATATGTTCCTGATAACTTAAGAAGACTGTTGGGTGTCCTCGGGGAACCCCGAATCATCCATGATTTCTGAGCAGGATCCCATTACAGAGTCATTGCAGGATTACAACAGTTTATTCAAATATATACATCAGAGTAAAATAGCAGAAGTCTTACAATAACTTAGTTTACAAACCAGTTATTTCAAACCTTATAAACTAAGTTCGATAATTATTACAAAATGTAGTAGTGGAGTGGTATTATAACATAATATAAACACACAATATAAGTATCCGGCTCAAGGATCACACATTCACTTATCGTCATCGACTTGACCAACAGTCATGCAGCACTGTCCAAAATAGACCTGCTCATGAGGCTCACCTGCAACAAGGGTCAACGAACCCTGAGTACAAAAGTACTCAACAAGACTTAACCGAAATAGAAACTGATAGAACTCAGGAATGCAGACTCAGGGATTCAAGGTATGGCTTTAGCAATAATCAAAGTTCTTTTGCGTAAAAGCTCTTTAACAAAATTCTTTATATCAACATTTAAAACTTCATATAGATCATATACAAAGCTGACATGATCCGAATTGAGATCATGAAACTTCATATCCAACACCTTCACAAACCTTATTCGAGTTCCAGTTATTAACTATGATGATGAACAGAGAAGTGAGTCTCCATAACCGAGGAGCAACGACGATTCGAACCGATTAAAAACCCAGCTGGGAATTTCAGACCACACGACATATGCAGGTCCCCAACCTACATATACCAACCTACCCTCAGGTCCTCTAAAACAAGAACGGGTCTGCACCACCCAAGAATACAGTACTCCACCAATCCAGCCCATTGCCACGTGGGTACACGCTATTCCCGCCATCTCTCCACTCCCAGTGCGCGAGTAGCCATTCTCGTAATAGAATAGCCAAGTTAAGGCTTACCGAAGTATGTGGTTAGTACTACAAAGTCTCATCTCACACAGTTCAACAACGGACGGGCCTCAATCGATAGAGGCGGAAAGAACCCGCTCACAAGACCTCCATGTCTTGTGGCTCCCATACACCGAGTCCGCCCGGTCTAGATTTATTACTTCACATTCCCATATCACATGATAACATAAGTAACCAAAGTTCCATTTAAAACTTGCAGGTGACAGGTAATCACCCGACTTTCATCGTTCTAAGCATAGCTAAGCATAACTAGGCATATACGAATTAAAACTGGTAACAAGGTAGATATAGAAAAATAAGGTTGGTAATGCACCAATTAGGTTTGCACTCAACTCCTAATCACTTAATGCGGTAAAGAAAAGCGAAAGCGAAATCAATTTGTAAAACATAAGGTATGTTTAAAAGCATCCGGGGCTTGCCTTCGTTGACGGAAAAGTTAGGTTCCGGGGTCGTTCCACAATTATCAAACCCGACCTCAACAGGCGGATCAACTTCTTTCACAACTTGATTAACTACCACGTGCTCACCTTCGTTCACTACGCGTAGTAACAATGCCATGTTTAACATGATGCGAGATATAAAACATGATGCTAGATGATGGATGCAAAATTAACAACTTGAATATAACTTTCCTTCGCGGTACAGCTACAAGTCAAACTAACTAAACATTTTTCGTAACACTTAATTCCATTGCCAAGGATCATTATCAACTAATGACCCAAGGTCATCACTCAATTCAAAATTCAATCAAAACCTAAATCATTAAAGGTTACTATTTGCTTTTATGAATTAATTATTTAATTAAAAATTATGAAATAAATCCACTTGTTCCAATTGAGCTCAAAATTTTTGTAAAGGTTCAACATATGATAACTAAGTGGCAAAACAATTTTCATAATTTTTGGATAAATAAATAAGCCTAGAAAAATCATGGAAACTCATTTATTAATTAATTAAGCAATTTTTATCACATTCAAAAAGTACTGAAATCAACATTTCATATTTTTCCTAAATAATATACATCACCTAGAGGTCACTCAAAAAATTTCATAATTTTTGGAGCTCTAAATAAATCTACACAAAAATAACAAAAACTCATACTATTCATCCATTTCTGAAAATAGAAAAATTCCATTTTGAACTCACGGTCACTGACAACCCGACCCCACATGTCATCTCCTACCTCCCGCGTTGACCGCGGCGGCGATGGCTCCGACCGGCGAAATCTCGCCGACGATAAGATCACCGGCGATGGCGAAGACACCAACATGCCCCCCACTACTATGCGCACCTACTGATGTCACTAATTGCATCGATCGCAGCACAAAACGAGCACGGCATCGGCCATGGCGGCCACGACTTCACGGCTATGCTACACCGGCGATAGGAGACTGGTAGTGGTTAAACAAACGGCACAGGAAGGTTCAGCATCTCACCACGAACACGCTCGAGCAGGAATTAAGGCCGGAGAAGCAACGGTGAAGCGGGGCGGCGTTCACAGCGGTCACGGCGGTGCGAGCAATGGCGACGGTGGTGTTCCAGTGGCTGCGGTGGACAAAACAATCAAACAACTGGTCATAGAACATCATGGGATCAAGGCGAAGCTAGAGCAACCACGATCAAGGAAAGAGGCGCACCGTGGAGCGCTGACCACGACGGTGCAAGCACGACGGTGAGGTTGCCGGTCGCGGGGAAGAAAGGCACGCACAACGGGTTCCCAGCGGAGTCAAGCTTCAAGGGTTGGTCTACTAGGTGCGCAAGGAACAGGTGAAGCTCAGACGATGCTTTGCCGAGGCTGGCCTGCACTGAGGAGGCGATGCGAGCTCGACGGAGCTATGGCGGCGGCGTCGGGAAAACAGAGGAGGAGAAAGGAGACAAACGGCGACGGCGCAAGCTATATATGACAGCCAGGAAGCAAAGAGAAGCCACGAAGGAGCCTTCCCCATGCCAGCACGAAGCTGAGGATGGCCACACGCGCGCCTGGAACCGAGAAGAAGGCCGCCGGCGACAAGGTGGCTTCGGTGGCTACTGTTCACTAAAATTACCAAATTGCCATTCGTTTTAAAATCCCAATTACTCCCAAATTTATGTAACAACTCAAAAATCTCAAAAAAAAAGTTGTTCAAAATCTAAAGTTCTACAACTTTGCTTTTATAACCACCTCCTAATTCGGTCTACATTTTGAAATGCAAATTTGAATTCAAATAGGGGACATTTAAAGAATTTTGCCTTTTCAAATTACTTCAAATTTTTTATAACAACTTTGAAAACTCCAAAAACCAACTTTGTCCAACTCAACAAGCTCCACATTTTTGCTTTAAGGCTCAACCCCAAAATGTACTTCGATTTTGAATTAGGTTTTTTTTCGGGGTAAAACAAATCACTAGAAATCAGGGTTTTCAAAAATCCAAATCCAAACAAAACTTTGAACTTGATCCAAACCATACAAGGCAACACTTACAACATAAATGTAAACTTGTTTTAGTGAATGCATATCAAAGTTTTCACCAAGGTCAAATGCTTTGCAATGCATATGATGACATGGCAGGTTTTAGTATTTAAAACACCCGAGGTGTTACAATCCTTCCCCCTAAAAGAAATCTCGTCCCGAGATTCAAAGTCATAGGATAAGTAATGGAAAAGGAAATGTGTCAATCCAAAAACATCCATAACTTGTCCATAAAACAGCTGAGGTTCCTTTACAAACATGGTTCGCAACAACAGAGCAGAACTAACATTATTCTATATCGACGCAAGAAACTCTAGAAATTTTACTAACAAGTAATCTTCAAATTCCCAAGTAGCTTCTTCTTTGGAATGTTGATTCCATTGTATCTTGTAGAATTTGATTATCCTCCTTCGAGTAACACGATCTTTCTGATCCAAAACTTGGATAGGATATTCGGAATAAGTCAAATCTGGTTCAAGTTCCACTCCTGCAACCTCAACATTCTACTCAGGCACTCAGAGACACTTCTTCAATTGAGAAACATGGAACACATCATGTACCGCTGAGAGATGTTCTGGTAATTTCAAGCGATATGCCACTTTTCCATACCTCTCTAAAATTTGAAACAGTCCAATATATCGAGGTGCCAACTTGCCTTTAACACCAAAACGGGTAACTCCCTTCATTGGTGATACTTTCAGATATACAAAATCACCCTTGTTAAACACCAAACGTCTATGTCGTTTATCTGCATAACTCTTTTGTCGGGACTGAGCTATCTTCAAATTACTTTGTATTTGCCTAATCTTATCTTCTGTTTCTTTCACAAGGTCAACTCCAAAGAACCTTCTTTCTCTGGGTTCAGACCAACTCAGTGATGTTCTACATCTACGGCCATAGAGTGCTTCAAATGGAGCCATTCTAATGCTTTCCTGATAACTATTGTTGTATGAGAACTCGGCCAAAGGTAAGCATCCATCCCACTTATTGGAATAGTTAAGGACACAACACCTTAACATATCTTCAAGTACTTGATTGACTCTTTCAGTCTATCCATCAATCTGTGGATGATAAGCTGTACTATATAGAAGCTTGGTTCCCAATGAAGAATGCAAGTGTTTCCAAAAGTTGGAGACAAACTGTGTACCCCTATCTGACACTATGGTCCTTGGTACCCCATGTAAACTCACAATTCTGTCTAAATATATCTTGGCATATCGGATAGTGGGATATGTACTCTGGACCGGTAGAAAATGTGCTAACTTGGTTAGTCGATCTACAATAACCCATATTGAGTCAAAGCCCTTTGATGTCTTGGGTAGACCAACAATAAAGTCCATACTAATATCCTCCCACTTCCAAGCTGGAATAGGTAATGGCTGTAACTCTCCAGCAGACCTCAAATGTATAGCTTTTACCTTTTGACAAGTATCACACTTTGCTATATACCGGGCAATTTCTATCTTCATATTTGTCCACCAAAACCTTTGTTTCAAGTCATGGTACATCTTATTGCTTCCCAGATGGATAGATAACCTAGTAGCATGTGCCTCTTTAAGAATTGACTGTCGCAACTCAGGAACTTTTGGTACCACCAGGCGATCCTTGAACCATAGCACACCTACATCATCTATGCTGAAGCATTCCGCTTTTCCATTCCTGACTCTTTTCTTGATATGGGCTATACCCTTGTTTTCTTTTTGAGCAGCAATAATCTGGTCTTGAATATTGGCTTCAACAATTATGTTGGTCAAACTACCTTGTTGACTTACCTCTACGTTCAACTTCTCCATCTCTTAACATAAAGTCAGACCCATTGTTCTTACTGTCAGGCAATTGCAATAACTTTTGCGACTGAGAGCATCTGCAACCACATTTGCTTTTCCAGGGTGATAATGTACCTCCAAGTCATAATCTTTAATCAGTTCTAATCATCTTCTTTGGCGCATGTTCAATTCTGACTGAGTAAAGATATACTTTAAACTCTTGTGGTCTGTATAAATATGGCACGTATTACCATGCAGGTAATGCCGCCAAATCTTCAAAGCATGGACCACAGCTGCTAATTTCAGATCATGAGTCAGATAGTGTTCTTCTTGTTGCTTTAGTTGTCTGGAAGCATAGGCTATGACTCGGCCTTCTTGCATCAATACACATCCAATACCAATACCCGAAGCATCACAATAAACATCAAACGGCTTCTTGATATCAGGTTGGGCTAATACTGGTGTAGTGGTCAACAGTCTCTTCAAAGTTTGGAAAGCCTCTTCACAATCAGATGACCAGACAAACTTAACTTGGTTCTTCAACAACTCAGTTATGGACTTTGATACTCTAGAGAAATCTGGAATAAAACGACGGTAATACCCCGCCAATCCCAGAAAACTCTAAACTTGATAAACTGTGGTTAGCGGTTTTCAATCAAGCACATCCTTAACTTTGCTTGGATCCACTGCAACTCCTTCAGCTGACAAGATATGTCCAAGAAACTATACTTCCTTTAGCCAAAAGTCATACTTGTTGAACTTGGCATATAGTTGATGTTCTCTTAAGCGAGTCACAACAATTCTGAGATGTTCCGCATGTTCTTCCTTATTCTTGGAATATACTAGGATGTCATCAATAAACACCACTACAAACTTGTCTAGCTCAGGCATGAATACTGAATTCATCAGATACATGAAATGAGCTGGAGCATTTGTCAAACCAAAAGACATTACCAAGTATTCATATAATCCATATCTTGTGGTAAATGCCATTTTGGGAATATCTTCAGGCTTAATCTTGATTTGGTGATATCCTGACCTTAAATTAATCTTGGAGAAAACTTTGGCTCCGGCCAGTTGATCAAAAAGCAAATCTATCCGAGGTAAGGGATACTTATTCTTGATGGTCATTTCATTCAACGGACGATAGTCAACACATAACCTCAGGGTCTCATCTTTCTTTTTCACAAAAATTGCCAGACATCCCCAAGGTGATGAACTAGGTTGGATAAACCCCTTCTCAATCAATTCTTGCAACTAAGTCTTCAACTCGGCTAATTCCTTGGGTGGCATCCTATAAGCTCTCCGAGAGATCGGAGCTATTCCAGGTTTTAACTCTATGTTAAACTGAACATCCCTATCAGGTGGTAGACCGGGTAAATCCTCAGGAAAAACATCAGAAAATTCACACACTACCGAGATATCTCTAATCTCTTTGACGGCAGTTGCACAAACTTTGCCCACTGATCTTTTTAAGGTTGGAAGTTGGATAAGAAGTTGAGAAGTACTACCTGGCAAACTCACCCTTATAGTTCTATTCAAAGCATCTATAACAGCCTTATGCTGATACATCCAATTCATTCCCAAGATTACATCTATATCCTGATCCTTGAGAATAATCATGGTAGTGGAAAAAATATGCCCACCCGGGTTTATGGGTACCTGGTATACCATTTCCTTAGTACACAGACGTCCCTTGGGCAACTGTATAAAGAAATTTTCCTTTGTTTCCCCAATTGGAGTTTCATGCTTTATGACAAAAGTTCTATTGATGAATGAATAAGATGCACCAGAATTAAAAAGCATAACAGCATGGTGATCGGCGACAGGAAACATACCCATCATCACTGGCTCCCCTTCCAGAATTTCCCCAGCTTAAATATAGAAAACCTGTCCTGTCTTCCTTTCATCTTTGCCCTTCTGAGCATTCTGATTGTTGTTCTTGTTCTGTGCTTGACCCTATTGTTGATTGGCAGGAGCCTTCTGAGAATTTGAATTATACTATTTGGGATACGGACATTCCCTAGAGAAATGATCGGACCTTCCACAATTGTAACATGGATAATTATGACCCTAGGACGTTGGAGCAATGACACCAGGAACATTTGTCTGTTGTGGATTCTGGTAAGTTGTGGCAGGATGGACATTTGATTGTTGTCCGGCTTAGAACTGCGGCGGACGATAAGGAGGACGATAATGGTTTACTGGGTGATAGATTATCTTTTGCCTCTTTTGATTTCCACCAAAAGATCCAGATGGCACACTTTTTTTCTTCTTGATCTCCTTATGCCGCCGATACTTTTCCTCGGAAGCAATTGCAATATTCACTGCCTCATGATAAGTGACATTGGTACAAGTAGTCATCATTGTCTGCAGTTTGGTATTCAGACCTCACATGAACCATTTCTTTTTCTTGGCATCTGTATTGACATGTTCAGATGCATACTGTGATAGGTGATTGAATCTTCCCACATATTGTATAACCGTTTGATCCCCTTGCTTCAAAGCAAGGAACTCATCCAACTTTATGGCCATCACTCCTTCTAGAATATAGTGGGCTCGGAAGGCAGTACGAAACTCAGCCCAAGTTATTAGAATGCCAGCTGGTTGCATAGCCACTAAGTTTGCCCACCAAGCACCTGCTGCTCCTCTAAGTTGCTGGGCGGCAAACATAGGTTTCTGAATCTTCGTGCATGGAATAAGATCAAATTTCTGCTCCATGGTCCATAGCCAATCATCAGCCTCCAGTGGTTCATCGGCCTTGGTGAACACTGGTGGTCTTGTATCTATAAAATCAATATATGTAGCTTCATGCCTGTTATGATTGTGGCCACGGTTTCCTTGCACCATATTCTGATTACTCTGAGCTATCTCTCGAAGCAATCAAGCATTTTCAACAGTCACATTGACTAGGGCGGCGATAGCATCAGCTAGATTTGGTGGAACTGGTGGCGGATCAGGAATGCCGTCCTCATCTTGTGAAGTACCAGGAATATGCGAACCCCGCGTACGACGCATCTATTCATAACAAACCAAACTTTACTCACAAGTCTTTATTGAATTGCAACAAGAGCTTACTCCAAAACACATTACATAGGGTTTACTAATTTATACATAAGACCGCATCTAAACAAGACTACTTAACTTTAACTAGAACTAACTATTATACAACTCTACTCCTTTCCTTGATCACTTCAAACTTCGGGCTCGGTATCCATTCCGGAAATATTTCCGCCCTCGTTATCACTTTCATCGATCATCACTAATTCTTCCGGATCTTCTTCTTCTTCCTCTTCCGATTCACTATCATCGGTAAGGATGACACCTGGGTCCATTGCATCAGCTTGAGGTTCATGATTTGGATCTAGGAGATTGCTTAGCCTATGAACTTCTTCATGAAGATAAGTATTATGTTCTTCTAAGTCTCCTACATAGAATTCTAGCTCATGAGTTCTAGCTCTAGCTACATCTTCTCTATGCCAAGCTTCATTCCTTCCTTCCACCATACGAACTAACATATGTTCGCAGTTCCTATGAGCGGTGGTGAGACGCCTCAATTGATCCTGTAATTCTCCTACCTGTATGGCATCCACAGACCTATCTCTAGTAGCTTGTGCTAACTCTACAGAAATCCTCTGTATCTCTGCCTGGGGATCAGGCCTAGAGCTGCTACTGCTAGCACCATCATTCCTAGGGGCAAGTTGGTGACGGGGAACTCCTTTGGGTCCAATGGACTTACGGGGTGTCATCTTGGTATGAGCCATACTGTAGGAAGCAAGATTAATCCCAGTAAGACAATCTGACAATAGTCTCAAGAGCAGCAAAGGTGGATTACACAACTCAACCCAGACTCACTACCCAACCCAGACTCAGAGGTGAAGGAAGTAACAAGTGAATTAATCATGATGCATGAATCGTTCTTACGAACAAAAACATCAAAGCTCATAATGTACATAAACAACAGTTGCTTTTATATTGGGCATAATAATATTACTACTCCACCATACAAAACCTTTTTAATCAAATAAGGAATGGTGAGAAAGAAATTAGATAAGTCAGAAGCAATTTGGACCAAATTAACAAGTTAAGTTTAGTCATCCCAAATCATTTTGAAGTTTTTGTAAAACAATACAACAAAGACTTTGTAACGATCGCTCTGATACCATTCTGTGGCAGAACCTCCTAAATTATAGGGCCCACATGCACCTATCACTGTCCGACGACCTCTGACAACTATGCATATGTTCCTGATAACTTAAGAAGACTGTCGGGTGTCCTCGAGGAACCCCGAATCATCCACAATTTCTGAGCAGGATCCCATTACAGAGTCATTGCGGTATTACAACAATTTGTTCAAATATATACATCAGAGTAAAATAGCGGAAGTCTTACAATAACTTAGTTTACAAACCAGTTGTTTCAAACCTTATAAACTAAGTTCGATAATTATTACAAAATGTAGTAGTGGAGTGGTATTATAACATAATACAAACACACAATATAAGTATCCGGCCCAAGGATCACACATTCACTTATCGTCATCGACCTGAACAACAGTCATGCAGCACGGTCCAAAACAGACCTGCTCATGAGGCTCACCTGCAACAAGGGTCAATGAACCCTGAGTACAAAAGTACTCAACAAGACTTAACCGAAATAGAAACTGATAGAACTCAGGAATGCAGGCTCAGGGATTCAAGGTATGGCTTTAGCAATAATCAAAGTTCTTTTACGTAAAAGCTCTTTAACAAAATTCTTTATATCAACATTTAAAACTTCATATAGATCATATACAAAGCTGACATGATCCAAATTGAGATCATGAAACTTCATATCCAACACCTTCACAAACCTTATTCAAGTTCCAGTTATTAACTACGATGATGAACAGAGAAGTGAGTCTCCATAACCGAGGAGCAACGATGATTCGAACCGATTAAAAACCCAGCTGGGAATTCCAGACCACATGACATATGCAAGTCCCCAACCTACATATACCAACCTACCCTCAGGTCCTCTAAAATAAGAACGGGTCTACACCACCCGAGAATACAGTACTCCACCAATCCAGCCCATTGCCACGTGGGTACACGCTATTCCCGCCATCTCTCCACTCCCAGTGCGCGAGTAGCCATTCTCGTAATAGAATAGCCAAGTTAAGGCTTACCGGAGTATGTGGTTAGTACTACAAAGTCTTATCTCACACAATTCAACAATGGATGGGCCTCAATCGACACAGGTGGAAAGAACCTGCTCACAAGACCTCCATGTCTTGTGGCTCCCATACACCGAGTCCACCCGGTCTAGATTTATTACTTCACATTCCCATATCACATGATAACATAAGTAACCAAAGTTCCATTTAAAACTTGCAGGTGACAGGTAATTGTGACAGAACCGCCCAATTTATACAAGATCAAGTACGGTTGTCCCCGCTAACACGTTGACACACCCATACTTTCACTCATATAAACCCGGTAGTCCGCCGAGTGTCCTGAAAGACCTCGGTAAATCAACATCACAACCAAGATCGCGTGATTAAGCAAATACACATCACATACATCGGATTGCAGCGGAAATAATATTACAAAGGGGTTAACAAATAATAGTACAAGTTTGGGTTTCAAAACCGCTTAGTGAAAACAACATAGCTTTCAAATGATTACATTAATATAAGTTCCAAATATATTGCTAGCTTAGTGACATCATCCGACAAAAGCATATAGATGAGAAATAAGTATAGAATCACCGAGCCCACCGGCGGTTAGCCACCATCATCAACAGGTCGAGAACATCACCTGCAACAAGGTGGGATAAACCCTGAGTACTCGAATGTACTCAGCCAGACTTACCCGTCTTAAACCAAAATAAAGCGACACCAAGGATTATGCATGGCTTTCTTTAGTGGGCTAGCTGACTTGTTTGCGAAAAGCATAAGCTATCATGAAGAAACCATTTTAAGTACTTTGCATCATCTTTATTATGACCTATCCATCTAGGTAAGCACCTGTACTATAGCAACCACTTGATTAACCAATAACATCTAGTTACCAATTTAAATTTAGCATATCCCATACCATCCAGATAACCATCATTGTTCCATAATAATTACTACGATGCAGTAACTCGAGTCAAGTGCTCACTATCCAGCAGCGATGGTGATTCGAATCGATTCCAAACCAGCTGGTGATTTATTCCTTACACAAACCTCACTCACCCGCTAAAGTGAGATATTGATCACCGAGTCAACTATCCAGGAATCTCGAGTTTGCCAGGAACCACATGTACCCGGGGGCCGACTGACTGCACTTTGGTCTTATCATCTCGCCCCCGTGTCCTACCACACCTGCTCCGGCACAGTGCGCTGCGGGCAATCTACTCGGCCCGAATAATCTCCCAGCTTCGCGGTCGGAAGGTACTTTATCCGGCCAGCTAAATGTAAGGCATGCGTTCAACATGACTCGAGGCCCAACAACGGACGGTCCTTAATCGACACAGATGGAAACTAACAGCACCCCAGAACCCTGTCTGGTTGCCTCTAACTTTTCCGTCCGGTCTCCAATTATCCATCACACATGGTTAATTCCAGGATATCATTCTTTCCATAGCTAAATTCTTCCAGTAACCACCTATAAATGTAGGTGACCGGATATCACCGATCGCTACCGGTCTAAGCAAGGCTAAGCAGTTATTCGATCCTGACCTAACAGGGTAAAAGGGTAATAAGGTAGGCAAGGATAGTAATAAATGCATCAACGGTTTCGATCAACTCCTATAACTTAATGCAACAATATATATAACTCATATATAGAAAGAATTGCTTTTATAAATTAGGAGACTTATAATGCTCCGGGGCTTGCCTGGGATCCGACACAAGTCAGTTCAGTTAGCTTGCACCGTCCTGGTGACGTCTCAGGTCCTAGCATTCGCTTAGTCCTTCCATCTTCGGGATAGATCCTCCATACACCGTCTTCGGGTTCGGCTCCAACATCACGTTCTCCACGTGGTTCATCTAGCGCACCTAGATGAGATGCAATATGCAAGTGCATAAATATGAAGAATAGTACCATGAGACGCATCACAAAATAGCAAGCAAGACAAGCATAGTTTACACTAACACACTTAAGTACTTCGCGATGCTTAACTTAAACATCACACAATCTATCATGCTAAGATGGCAAAGGAGACGACAACACCAAGCATGACACAAGTTTCCCAAGATCTCAGGTGCTCTAACTCAGTCATCATTCAAAGCATACGTCACACTTAACAATATACAAGCAAACACTATAATTGGAATCTGCCAATTTCTGGACATGCAAACAGCAGCTACAAGATTTAGCTATAACTGGAGTTACACCAATCCAAATGACTTGCAAGAAGACATTATGGAAAGATTATGGAATTTTCTACAATTCATCTTTAATCATCTTATCATGATTCTCAAGTTAACTAAGTCAATTATACCCATTTACAGAAACTGGTCCACAATTGATAGAAAGCAGCCATTTCTGAAACCCAACTTTAAACAGGCATAACTCACAAACCACAAGGCCAAATACCACCAAATTTTAACAGCAGCTAGATACATGAATTATCTACAACTTTTGTATAAACAAGTTTCACAACAAAGCACATTATCATAAAGAACTTTGCTAGGTTCCCAGATCTGTCCAAAAACCACATTTGCAAGAAAATAAATATTAACTTATGTTGCAAACACATAATTAGGCAAAACCAACTTTACCAACATGTCACACATGACTAAAGAACACCAGAAAACCTAGTGTCCATGACCAAATAAATTCTTTTAATGCATTTCTTAATTTATTTTAGATAACAAGGTGACTTAATGAACATATACCAAAAGTATACAATAAATTCTACAAAAATTACAGTGGCTCACATATCCTCTCAATAGTCTACTGTACAAATTTCACTCCATTTGAATATGTATAGCAACCTCTATGAAAAGAACAAGTTGCTAAAGCAAGAATTCATGTGAGAGCGAGATAAACCAATAACTCACTCATACTTCACCCAATACTCATGAAATTTTTACCACACATCAAATATCACATGAGTAGCATGCCACAAAAATTTCACTTCATTTGGAGCCCTAGATCTACAGTTATGAAAAATAACAAATTCAACTAGCATTGCAACCTTACTGCACAAATCTATTTTTACCGCAAAATATTTAAACTAAAACATGCCATATTATAGATCCACTGCATAGACAATTTCACAAGGATTCCAAAAAGTCCTTATTTACTATTTTACGAATTTTCTATGATTTACTATGAATTTCCAAAGTTCCTGCAAAGTAATTACAAACCAGTCCTTACGGCACTATTCACATGAGTCTATGACATTGCAGATAGGACCCTCCCTTTCTTCAAATTGCTGTACGAGGTCCCTGGTCGGAAAAATAGAGCAGAGGATGGCCGAAGCTTGTCGTCGCCGGCCGGAGAAGGCACGTCGTCGGTGGGGGAGTGATGGGGAAGCACCAAGGGGTCCGTGCGCACCTAGAGGACAGCTCAGCTCGGCCCGAGGCTGCCCGAGTTCGTGCGGCCACGCGAGCAGCGGCCCGATAGCCGATGGATTACGACGGCGATGGCTACCAGTGGATTACCGGAAAGGTGGCGTACAGGAGGCAGCGCGCGAGCGGGGAGGTCGAGGGTGTGGCCAGCAGGGCAGAGGAGAAAGAGAGAGAGCGAGCGCACCGTGGCCACGGGAGCACCACCGGCGGCCATGGCGGCTCCACTCTGGTGCGGCCAGAGCGCGAGTGAGAGAGCGAGAAGGAACGGGGCAGCTCTGGCGCTTGGTTAAGGAGGAGTAGGGCATGTGGCAACGCGTGGCACTGGGGTAGGACGCGCATCAGCAAGTTGCGGCCACACGGCAATGGTGGGAGCGCGCCCTGGTGCATGGCGTCCACGAAGACAAACTATCGAGCACATGGCGCGCGCGATGGAGCCCGACTTGGAGTTCGTTTTTCGGCATATTCCGTGCATATTCGGACCTTGGCGCCAGTAGCAAAGTTGTTCTACTCTGGATGCTCTACAAACTTGATTAAGGCGGTATGGTCGTTAGAGCTCTTCATCAGCAGGTAATTAAGCCATAAAATGACAGTGCCAGCGCCTTGATAACGGTCACGGAAATTCACTTTCGGAGGTCGAAACTCGGTCAAACTCAGTGCAACTTTTTGCATGCTCTTCTCCATAATATAACATTCAACTTTTATTTTTGGACCAACTCAAGTTGCTTAACGAATTTCGGAGAACGCGGAATGCCAACGTCGTTGCTTAGCGAAACTCCAGACTTAGAATATTTCTAAGTGCTGAAATCAGCAGCAAAATCGATCTTGTGACCTCAATTTGACTTACTTCCAAGCTGATCTAGCTCTTAGTCCAAAAACAAAGTTTGTTCTACATGATATGGACTACAACTTTCATTTAAGGTCCAACCTCAAAACTGGTATAGAACCTGCTGTTCTACTTTGACCAAAGTAGGATCACGATGAAGCTTAAATTATCCTTTTTGATCCATTGGAGCATTTTCTTGGCATTTGCCCAACATGAACCTTTCATGACTTTTGTTGTAGAGTTCATCTAGAGTCATTTTGGCAAGGTTGCAAGGTTTGGTTGACATCTCATGTTCTCATTCACTTAATAGTGAAATTCAAGCACTTAGTAAAATCATTCCAACACGGATATAACTTATCATTTCATGTGACTTTTTGATTCCAAACTTCATGAAACTTTCCGAGTGTCCAATATAGATGGGTATTGATGTGGGACACATGAAGATATCCCAATCACACCACCCAAGCATATATCTTGAAAAGGGGTCTATAGGCGAGCAAAGGTGCAATCTCCAAGTTTAGGTTGGGGCTCGTTTCTATAGGTTTGACCTTGACATCTTCATCATCACTTAATATACCATGTTTTAGCTCAAACCCATTGCTTAACTGGTGGCAAACACCTGGGGTATTACAGTAATCACCCGACTTTCATTGTTCTAAGCATAGCTAAGCATAACTAGGCATATACGAATTAAAACTGGTAACAAGGTAGATATGGAAAAACAAGGTTGGTAATGCACCAATTAGATTTGCACTCAACTCCTAATCACTTAATGCAGTAAAGAAAAGCGAAAGCGAAATCAATTTGTAAAACACAAGGTAGGTTTAAAAGCATCCGGGGCTTGCCTTCGTTGACGGAAAAGTTAGGTTCCGGAGTCGTTCCACAATTATCAAACCCGACCTCAACAGGCGGATCAACTTCTTCCACAACTTGATTAACTACCACGTGCCCACCTTCGTTCACTACATGTAGTAACAATGCCATGTTTAACATGATGCGAGATATAAAACATGATGTTCGATGATGGATGCAAAATTAACAACTTGAATATAACTTTCCTTCACGGTACAGTTACAAGTCAAACTAATTAAACATTTTTCATAACACTTAATTCCATTGCCAAGGATCATTATCAACTAATGACCCAAGGTCATCATTCAATTCAAAATTCAATCAAAACCTAAATAATTAAAGGTTACTATTTGCTTTTATGAATTAATTATTTAATTAAAAATTATGAAATAAATCCACTTGTTCCAATTGAGCTCAAATTTTTTGTAAAGGTTCATCACATGATAACTAAGTGGCAAAACAATTTTCATAATTTTTGGATAAATAAATAAGCCTAGAAAAATCATGGAAACTCATTTATTAATTAATTAAGCAATTTTTATCACATTCAAAAATTACTGAAAATCAATATTTCATATTTTTCCTAAATAATATACATCACATAGAGGTCACTCAAAATTTTTCATAATTTTTGGAGCTCTAAATAAATCTACACAAAAATAACAAAAACTCATACTATTCATCCATTTCTAAAAATAGAAAAATTCCATTTTGAACTCACGGTCACTGACAACCCGACCCCACATGTCATCTCCTACCTCCCGCGTTGACTGCGGCGGCGACGGCTCTGACCGGTGAAATCTCGCCGACGACAAGATCACCGACGACGGCGAAGACACCAACATGCCCCCCACTACTATGCGCACCTACTGATGTCACTAATTGCATCGATCGCATCACAAAACGAGCACGGCATCGGCCATGGCGGCCACGACTGCACGGCTACGCTACGCCGGCGACAGGAGACTGGAAGCGGTTAAACAAACGGCACAGGAAGGTTCAGCATCTCACCACGAACACGCTCGAGCAGGAATTAGGGCCGGAGAAGCAACGGTGAAGCGGGGCGGCGTTCACAGCGGTCACGGCGGTGCGAGCAATGGCGACGGCGGTGTTCCAGTGGCTGTGGTGGACAAAACAATTAAACAACTAGTCATAGAACATCACGGGATCAAGGCGAAGCTGGAGCAACCACGATCAAGGAAAGAGGCGCACCGTGGAGCGCTGACCACGACAGCGCAAGCACGACGGTGAGGTTGCCGGCCGCGGGGAAGAAAGGCACACACAGCGGGTTCCCGGCGGAGTCAAGCTTCAAGGGTTGGTCTACTGGGTGCACAAGGAATAGGCGAAGCTCAGACGAAGCTTTGCCGAGGCTGGCCTGCGCTGAGGAGGCGATGCGAGCTCGACGGAGCTATGGCGGCGGCGGCGGGAAAACAGAGGAGGAGAAAGGAGACAAACGGCGACGGCGCAAGCTATATATGACGGCCATGAAGCAAAGAGAAGCCACGAAGGAGCCTTCCCCGCGCCAGCACAAAGCTGAGGACGGCCACACGCGCGCCTGGAACCGAGAAGAAGGCCGCCGGCGACAAGGTGGCTTCGGTGGCTACTGTTCACCAAAATTACCAAATTGCCATTCGTTTTAAAATCCCAATTACTCCCAAATTTATGTAACAACTCAAAAATCTCCAAAAATAAAAGTTGTTCAAAATCCAAAGTTCTACAACTTTGCTTTTATAACCACCCCCTAATTCGGTCTACATTTTGAAATGCAAATTTGAATTCAAATAGGGGACATTTAAATAATTTCGCCTTTTCAAATTACTTCAAATTTTTCATAACAACTTTGAAAACTCCAAAAACCAACTTTGTCCAACTCAACAAGCTCCACATTTTTGCTTTAAGGCTCAACCCCAAAATGTACTTCGATTTTGAATTAGGTTTTTTTTTCGGGGTAAAACAAATCACTGGAAATCAGGGTTTTCGGAAATCCAAATCCAAACAAAACTTTAAACTTGATCCAAACCATACAAGGCAACACTTACAACATAAATGTAAACTTGTTTTAGTGAATGCATATCAAAGTTTTCACCAAGGCCAAATGCTTTGCAATGCATATGATGACATGGCAGGTTTTAGTATTTAAAACACCCGAGGTGTTACACTTGCCATGGACCCTGTATAAGGACATGTTTGAACCAGCTAGAGCTGAGCAAAACCCAGCAGGGACGACTTCCCAACAACAGGAATTACCACCCTTGCAAGTTGCCCATCTTATTAAAGATGGTATCCAGACATCCAGTAGTACAATTTGGCAACACAGCAAAATGTAACCTCGTTTTGAAATGTCTTTAGTTGTCTTCCTATTCGGTAGGGAGTTTATGTTTCAAGTTGTCTTGGTCGCCCGCCCCAACCGTTTATATATGTTTTTTTCCTACTATTCCTTTGGTTTGGTATCTTCATCATTTTTCATAGTTTTTTGGGTTCCTCCCCTCAAGTAGAGTCGGCCGGTTGTCCTATAAATACCTTTTGTCTTGTTTTTCTTTTTTCTATCATCTAATAAAATTCACAGCAAAGCTCTCGCTGTACTGTTCTTTAAAAAAATCAGCTAGAGCTAGTTATTATAGCTAAGGTTAAAAATTAGTCTAAATAAGCTAGAGTTATCAGCTAGTTAGGTAACTAGTTGTAGGATTGGCTAAAAATTTAGCTCAACTATTAACCCCAGCTTAGATGAGCTAGAGCTAATTTTTCAGTTGGCTAACAATTAGCCTTGGTATCAAACATGTCCTTAAATAAGATCCATGATGCTAGAAGTATCATCGGCAGTTCACCAATCCCTGCTTGAAAACGTAACTCGACAAGGAAATACTCCCTCTATTCCACATTAAAAAATATTTTATATTTTATAGATACATTATTTTTACTTTGTGTCTACATATAGAGTATTCTAAGTGTATGCCAAAAACTACATATATCTAAAAAAACCAAAATGTCTTATAATTTGATATGAGTACAAAAGATTGTTAGAATAATTATTTTTATGGGCTATCCAACGAGCAAGTACGGTATCCGAAAAGTCAAACATGTTCAACTTTAATCAAATATATATATATATATATATATAAATATTAATTTTTATGGTATATAATTGGTATTATTAGATATACCGTTGAATCTATTTATATAATAAATTTATTTAGAGATATAAATATTATTAATATTTTTATACACCTAATTAAATTTATAAAAAATTAATCGGCACAAATACCAAAACCATAAATAAAAGGGAGAATTGTCTGTTGGACATCCAAAATGATGGTCTTTTGCTGGCGAACACCCACTTTGGAGTATTTTGCCAGAAGACACTCTGGTTCGGTGAAATTAGGCCATAGGACACCACAGACCGGTTGCAGCCAGTTGAGGAGAGAGAACAGCGGTGAAATGGCATTCTTGCCCACCATGAGGCTAACGCGTGGGCCTCGTCAGCTGGCGGGCTGACCAGCACCGTGCCCGTGCACCCACGCACCGATTGGTGGACTAGTGCTCTGTCTCTAGGGTCTACGTGGACTGAAGCCACAGAAGAAAGGGAAGAGAGAGTGGAGTCCATGACAGGTGAACCTATGGGCGAGGTGGCTTGCTCCTATTGGTTGCCTCGACGTGGCCATGTGCCCAGGCGGATGGCCTTGGATGCCGCAGCCTCGGTCTTCATGTCCGTCCTCCCTATTCGCCTAGTCACGAGAGAGACAGAGGCAGAGCGGAGCAGAGGGGCGCTGGGCGGCGACGGGATTTGGCCCCGGCGGCGCGGCTTGCGGCGAGGCAAGGCGAGGCGAGAAGAGCAAGGGCGGAGCGGCTCAGCGGCGGAGAGCTTCGAGCTTCGGCAACCATGGCCTCAGCTCGAGGTGCTCTGGCGGAGGCGGGGCGCGGCGCTCCCGTGCTTGGCCTCGGCAGCGACCATGACCGGCCTTTATAGCCAGAGAAGGCTGGCGCTCCTGTGCTCCTCGTGCCTGGGCGCGGCAGTGGTGACGCAAAGCCTACGCGGCGGACGTGGCGCGGGCGTGTGCGTGCTCTGCTGCGGCCTGGGCCAAGCCGAGGAGCCACTTGGGCTGGGCCTAATGGTGGAGAGGGAGGCGTACACCTCACGCCCCGGAGCGCGTCCATGCACCGCCGCGCGGTCCATGTCCCCGCTCCGCAGCACGTCGCCGCGGCTCAAGCTGATCAATGCGCTCGTCCCGGCGCCGGATCTCGGCCCCGGCCCCGCCACCGACGCGACCAAGGGGAGGCCGCGCCGCCAGTCACCGCCTCGTCCCGCTCGTCCTCGTCCTCCTCCACGTCGTCCTCCTCCTCGTCGGCCGCATCGTCGTCGACGCGCGGGTCCCGACGGTGGGTGTTCATCAGGTTCAGGGTCATGCTCCTCCACCACAGGGGCAAGAATATCATTTCACCGCAGTTCTCTCTCCTCAACCGGCTGTAACCGGTCCGCGGTGTCCTGTGGCTTAATTTCACCGAACTAGAGTGTTTTCTGGTAAAATGCTCTAAAATAAGTATCCACCAGCAAAGAATTATCACTTTGAATGTCCAATAAACAATTCTCCCTAGATAAAAAGTGACAGAGCGGCGTCAATGCGGCGTCAGTAGTCATCGAAAAAAAATGGTGGCGTCAGTAGTCATTAGCTACATCCAACCATATTCCTTTCAACTACCTTATTCATAGCGAAGGCCGACTAGCAAGTCTTCTTAAATAATTATGCTGGGCCCCAAATTTGATTTAATAAGTCCACATTTATGATTGTCTGTCTGCTGTCTCCGTTGTGGGTAAGGCTGGATAACGAGCCGGCTCGGCTTGTTTGGGCTCGGCTCGTTCTGGCTCGTTAAGATAACGAGCTAGCTTGGCTCGGCTCGTTATCCTAACGAGCCAGAAAGCCAGCTCGGCTCGGCTCGTTAAAAGCTCGAGCTGGCTCGTTAAGCTCGCGAGCCAGGTATTAAAAATACACAAAATATAATATTTACATTTATCTAAAGTTTGAGAATAATAATAATACAAAAGAAATATATCTAGACCAGTTACCAGTCAATTTATAGGGTCTAGACCAGTTAACAGTCAATTGTAAAGTGCAAGACATGAAGTAATACAAAAACTAATACAAGTTTTGATACTTTTTTTTCCTGAAAGCTTGGCTCATTTAGCTCGCGAGCTGGCTCGAGTTGGCTCGTTATAGCTAACGAGCTAAAATCTTGGCTCGGCTCGGCTCGTTATCATAACGAGCCGAGCCGAGCCGAGTCGAGCCAGCCACGAGCCGAGCGAGCTAACGAGCTTCGAATTTTTGGTCCAGACTTAGTTGTGGGTGGTTCACAGCAGTTTCACTCTGCAACAAACAAGACCATGGCCCCGTTGGCTTTATCTTAAGAGAGGGTTCGTTCGGCTTATTTTTTTTAGCCGGAATAATGTTTTTTTCTCACAATAATTCAGTTTTAATTTAATTTTTTAGTCAATTTCAGTCAAGGGAACGGGGCCAATAGATACCGGGCACCAGATTACAGAGGCGAGGGTGGTGGTGGGGTACATAGCATCAAAGATTGTACACCAATTTCGCGGATTGTGGAAGGCAGCATTTCCAAGCCGAGCATTCGTTTCTATAGCCGAAGGTGTGGCCGTGTGGGTATTCAGATATACTAACATATATTTTCCAGCAGCAGATTGTTCAGGTAGGGGAGTAGGGCGACCGGTAAAACAGAATCATCCAGTCAAATTAAGCAATATATGAATCTTTTTTTTTAGAATAAGCAATATATGAATCTTGATTCAACTGTTTGGGTGTTGAATATTTTTTTTGAAAGGGTATGCGTGTTTAATAGCCAAAGTACATCATGTGTAATCAGTGGCGGAGCTTGCATGAATGTGTAGGGGGGCCAATTCAAAGCTACGCTGCTACAGTAATTACCAATAGTAGTATAGAAAATTGGAATTCTGTGAAAAATCTTTGTTTTTTCAAGTTCTATCTATATAGACTGCAATGAATAATTGAAATACTGTCAAAGAAGAATGAACAATGTGTGGATTTATATATTTGTAAGCTGTGATCCATTCATCAGCAACATCAAGCATGGTACGAGAGAGGCATGAATTAATTACATGCATGCAGTGACATGCAAACCTCCAGAGTTATACAGCCGGAACAAGAGAGGCCAGGACCTAGTTTGACCCCACGTAGCTTCGTCCGTGCTTCTAACCACGGGCTAACGGGCTATTTGACATGGCTCCGGTAGCAGAAGTGACGAGAAGCTGTAGCAAACACCACAAAAAGCTAAACTATTTTTTTTGTACGGAAGAGAAGTGACCAATACCTGAGTAAGGGTACGTACGTACCTCAGCCAGAGGTATAACGACACATATTTCAAATCATCAAAAGGTCACAAGAAACAAGGCGCACTAAATGGGCGGACACTAAGCCTTGGGGCGAGGACTCCATGTGCCATGAGCCTCTAGAGTAACTCGATGGCAAGGACTCAGTTGTGCCCAGGTCACGTAAGCCATCGAGTCGCGAGGCATAACTAGGAAGTTTATTAGTCTATGTTTATTAGAATCCTACGCCTGACTACCCTTTAAAGACTTGTCCATGCTCTGATTCCATCCCACAGCATACATCCTCATTTTTTTTTACCGGGCAAGGGGGGCCGGAGCCCTCTATGGCCAATACATGGCTGCGCCGGTGTGTGTAATGAATCCCATTATTGTTTCTATTACCGATTTATTAGGAAAAAACAGGGGGGGTGTCTGCTCGGACTGTATTCTTTTGCAGGCCCATCTTTCCGGCCCATATCGCGTTGCGTTCTTGGGCTGTATAGCCTCTGCCTGCGTCTTCTGCTCTCTGCCTCTCTGCTCCGTCCGTCTCCGTGCCGTGTGCTGGCGTCCAGCGGTCCAGGCGCCGCTCTCCTCTCCCAGACTCCCACCGCCCCGTACCTGTGCCCGTCCCGTCCGTGCGTGCGGCCGGCGGCGCCCTGATCGATCGACCCACGCCCCAGCCGGATGGAGGCGTCAGCTTCAGCAGAAAGTGGGGGAGGCAGCGCCGCCACGCGGAGCAGCCCGGCGGCTGTGCAGGCCACCAACGACGACGCCGCGGCCAGCAAGCTGTAATCCCCTTCCCTTCCTCCTCCCCTGTCTCTCCCAGAGATGCGATGGTTTCCGTTGTGCGGCTAATTTGTTTCCTCCGTTGCAATTGGGTGGTGGATGGAAGAGGCGCGGCTGGTTTGTTGGGCCCGCTTGCTTGTCGATAATTGTACACTTTTGGTTGCAATGAATCGGCGTAGGAACTAGAAAGCACTTGAGCCTGGCTCATAAGCATGTAACACGATGCACGGTTCTCTTGTTAGGAAGATGAATTGGGGTAGCTTGTCACTCCAATTTTGATGTGAAAGTCTCTCTTTGCGGCAAGGGGGATATACAGTGCTATAGAAAAATGCTCCATTTTTATTTTTCTGTGTAAGAAATCAATATAAAGGTAAGAAAGAGGTATGCCCCAGTTACCAGTTCGTTGTCAACTGAACTATCCCTTGTGTGGATGATTAGCGGATAGCGAGTTCAAGCCACAGCTTTAAGTACTTATGTGGGCTTCTGTCCTTGATACTTGATACGCAAAGTGGCCAAAATGTCAGCCCTGAACACTTCAGAAGGCTCATGTGCACCTGAGTCACTGCAATTTACGTCATGGGATGAAATCAATCTTAAGACCCTGCAAAATGCTCTGCAGATTATGCAAAATGTGGGAATGGTTCCAAACTTAGATAGCATTCTGGTTGCAAACTAGGTATTTGCCACAGCATTTGTTACTAACATGGCATATTAACTTGTTTTGCAGGTCCTGTGTTAACAAAGGATACATGAAGGATGATTATGTGCGGTTTTTTGTTAGGCGACCAACAAGGAGAGCTCCAATAATCAATCGTGGTAGGTACTGCTTCTGGATGTTGTCTTTATTCTGGTGATGTATTAAGTATATGGGAACTTTGAACCTTGTCCTTTCCAAATCACTGGCAGGGTATTATGCACGTTGGTCTGTTCTCAGGAAGCTTCTGCATCAGTTCCTCAATGCGGGGAAGAATAATGACAGTGAGAAGCCGAAACAAATATTATCTCTTGGTGCTGGCTTTGACACAACATTCTTCCAGTTGCAAGTTAGTCCTTTAATCCCATTATTATCCCCACAGGACAGAGATCTAATTCGTGTTGATGTGACTGATCGATTCCTTTTTGGTTCTTGTTTTTTCTCACACCCCAAGGATGAAGGGATGGCTCCACACCTTTATGTAGAACTGGATTTCAAGGAGGTATTGGAATTTCTCATTTCTGTACTGAAGTGCACTTTACTCCTTGATGCAATGTAATTCTTGTGTTGTGATTTTAGCATGCTAGTAGTTATCGAATATTTCCCACTTGCATCTTCTCACCCTTGTGCACGCTAGTAATATCTGTCAACTGCAAATGTTTGGCAGGTAACCAGCAAAAAGGCCGCCATCATTAACCATTATAGTGAAATGAAGGAAAAGTTAGGCTCAGAAGCTTCAATTTCAATCGGTACTTCTTTCATTTACTCTCTGTGTATCATCCCTTTTTGCATGTTGGGTCCTTCAAATTTGTAATTGGATTGACCCAAACTTCTAAACTATTTCATGCACTATAGTAAACTATCCTTTTAGAACTATCTATTTGTCAATTATTCACTAGATGTCTGCCTCTTATCCTATTTCTGTTGTATCTCACAGACATTTGTGTTTAAACACATACAAGGAGATGTGTTGTTTACTGAGTAGCAGTAGTAAAGTCTTATATTCCATACAGAAAATTCAAGTCACCTTTTGTCTAGTTCTCAGCTAGTGTGTATCCGCTGATTTATAGTAGCAAATGAATGGTCCTTGGAGAAGCATAAAGTACTAGTTACCATAGCAGAAAAAGTTCCTTTTTCATTTGGTTTCAGAGTAGCCGTTCCATCCTGTTTGGAAGAAAACTCTCTTTCTCGTTGTGAGAACTTCAAAACTTCAACTGGATAATGAACTTTTGCAAAATAGTACTTTCAGATTCAAATCAGAATTGCAAGTTGGAGTGACCACTCCATGTTACAGAATTGGACATTTCTTTTTCTTGATGTGCCTGTAGCCTGCGCAATAACTTATCCATCTATTTCAGAAAAAGGTGAAGTGATAAGTACGCATTACAAGCTATTTTCTGTTGATATTCGTGACATACCAAAACTGGATTCAGTTATTCGCATGGCTGAAATGGATCCTAGGTAAGCTTATTTTCTACCCACTATGTGTAATCCATCTCTTCTGATACGAAAACATGTTGAACTAGAAAATATGCCACACAATAGAGGGACACCATCCAGTAGGATACGTGCATGATGTAGTTTCTATATCTTTTTAATATAAACCAAGCTTTCAAGTGTTTGATATAACTTTCTGTTATCAGCTTGCCAACCTTTATAATTGCAGAGTGTGTGCTTATTTACCTGGACCCAACTGCCACTGGTGCTATCATTAGTTGGGCATCTCAAAAGTTCTCCACTGCTGTCTTTTTCTTATATGAGCAGGTCGAATCATTCTCATGGTGTACTATATTTTGCCTCTTAGGTGTAGCCTTTGGAATTGATGGCTAATGTTTTGATGCAGATTCATCCTGATGATGCATTTGGGGAGCAAATGATTAGAAATCTTGAGGTATCTGTTTACTCTATGTATTTCCATGAACCACTGTAACCTTTAATTCACTGTGGCACATGAACCCTTTGGCTTAAGGTTCAGTCAAAAACTTGGGTTAAATTTGCATACTCTGGTGGTGCTTGTATTTGGTTAGCTCTTGCTCTAGTCTGTACCATTCAGTATAGATGTATCAATCATTTTTTGTTTTAGCATTAACATATCACCTAATGCCATCTGTCATCCTGCTGATGCAGAGTAGAGGATGCCCCCTCCTTGGTATAAATGCTACACCAACCTTGAGTCACAAGGAGAAACTTTTTCATGGCAATGGATGGCAGGTACATTAGTGATAATATGAATGAAATATTAGCATATCAAAATGTTATAGTTCCTGGGGACTGGGGTTCTTATGATCATTTTTTCAGAGAGCTGTTGCATGGGATATGCTGAAAATCTATAACGACTTCATTGACAGTCAAGAAAGACGCAGGTAATGTTTCTAGTGATATCTATAATTCTATAAATAGTACTGAAACACAAAAATAAGGTTTTGACTTTCAAATATAAAAGAGGATGAAAGTGATAAGAGATCACTGAAACTAAAATATTTTGTTGGACGATGCTGGTTGGTACAATCATGTGAACTGGAGAAAACATCTTACCTATTGAATGTGATGCTCACCCCCAATGAGTTGTTCTCATTTCTCTAGTGTTTCAAATTTGATCCTGGTTGAGAACTCAGTTTCCAGCTTTTGTTATACTGCACCTTTCCATGATGTCACAACTGATAAGGCTGCCTGCAATGGATGCAGGATTGAACGACTAGAACTGTTTGATGAGTTTGAAGAGTGGTATATGATGCAGGTATATGACCCCCCTTGAGAAATACTGTACTGCTCGTTGTTTTGTTAAATTAAGTGTGTTTCTGCATCTGAAACTTTCGACTTCTGCTTTCAGGAACACTACTGTGTGGCCTATGGAATCAACGATGCCGAGGTTAGTTGTCTTTATATGATTCTTGTGAAATCTAAACGCCTCTGTCCAGTCGAATCCACCAGTCTACAATTCTGTGTCGAGGCTAAATTTAGTCTTCTCAATTTCAGGGCATATTTGACAGTTTTGGTTTTAAAGAGACATAGTAGCACTGGTGCCTTTTCTTCTGTGGGTACCAGCTGTACTTGTTGTAAACTGACACCATTCGTACTAGTCTTCCTCGGAGTAACCTTTGCTTGATAAAAGAAGGAACAGGGGTAGGATACCTAAGCATCTCCTCATGTTGGAGCTTGCTTTGATAGGCTGTTCAAGTTCAACGGCGTTGTACTTGGTTTAACGTCTTGATGGCAGTCGCAGTGGTGTTTGATGTGAACTTGTGAAGCATGCCAGTTTGTCACAATATGAGCAGAACGACTCTGATATGACTATGTTTTCCATTTTATTGTTTGCAAATTCAGTTTAGTGCGGAACCATGGCTGACACTGACAGTGGGATCCCGCTGGCTTAAATCTGATAGCACATATTTGCAGTAAATCCAATACATACTTTAGCTTCTTCCGATAGACATACACGTCCGGCAGTACCAATTTGCCTTCGATAATGATACCCTGGCCTCCGTCCTTTTACGGACGGGACCGACCCTCTTGCCCCCACGCCGCGCGCCTTGTGCTGCGTTCTCCCGCCTCCACCTCCCGCCGTGGCTGCGAGTCGACCGCGGGCGACCTCGAGTTCTGTGTTGGTGTCGAGCTCCGCGTCAACGAGCTTCAATTGGAGGTCCGCAAGTATATGAGAACATGTTGCAACGGTATGTTTTCATGCGTTTCATCAAATGTATGCTGTATATGTTTCAAACGTATATTTGAGTAGATCTGCTGTTGCATATGTTGCAATAGCTGTACACTTATGTTGCAAGTGTATATTTCAAATGTTTCAAATATTTTAAACGTATGTTGCAAGTGTTTTATCTGGATGTTGCATATGTTGCAATGGCTATACACGTATGTTGCAAGCATATGTTGCAAAGGTTTCAGTTGTTTCAAACGTATGCTGCCAGCGTTTTATCTGGATGTTACATATGTTGCAATGGTTATACATATATGTTGGAAGTGTATGTTTCAAATGTTTCAGCTGTTCAAACGTATGTTGTAAGTGTTCTATTTAGATGCTGCATGTGTTGCACTGCCTATACACGTATGTTGCAAACTGTATGTTTCAAATGTTTCAAACGTACGTTGCAAGTATTTTATTTGGATGTTGCATATGTTGCAGTGGCCATACACATATGTCGCAAGCATATGTTTGTAAATGTTTCATCTGTTTCAGACGTATGTTGCAGCAAATGCTTTATGTTGCATGACTAGGCGCAGGAAGTGGACGCGGATGAAGGTGGTCCCCTTGGGCACAGTGGTGCCCGCGTGCGCGCAGGAAGCGAAGCGGGCGCGGCGGCCTCCACATGCGCAACAGCATCGCGCAGACAGGTGCGGCAACAGCGTGCCGGCGGGCGGGCAGGAGCTGCATGCATGTGTTGTGGGGCCTACCCAGGCAAAGTGGGAGGCAGAGGCGCGATGCACGTGTCCCTTTCGTTGGCCGCATGCATCTAGGGAAGTGCGTCACCTGCGCCGTTTCCTGCCGCAGGAGCGCATCAGGCGCGTGGGCGGGCAGTAGGCGCGGGCGTCCGGACTAATGCCGCGTCCGGACGTCCGGGCGCTATTCTTTCCCATTTGCCTTTGATGTGCGGGGAGCTTTCAGGTGAATCATGACGGGTTGGCGGCATGGCGTACATATGGAGGGTGTTAATTATTAATGAAAATTTTAACAATTGTGGCCATGTTCGCTTGGAGAAATTCTAGAAGAATCTGGATAAATTTAGAGGAATTTGTGAGAAAAAAACACTATTTTAGATAAAAAAAGACACGAATTAAACCGGGTTTAAGGGGACGCAACGGGCCTGTTTGTCCACCCCGACGTGTGAGGACTGCCGGGTCTGAAGTTGCTCTTTCGCGCGGCTGCAGATTCGTCTCATCTGGTGACCCGTCATTTCGCTCGCGCACCTTCCGTCACGGGCCACCTTGGTGTCGCCCTGACTTTGCCACGTGGCCCTTCGCTCTTGTCCGGTTCAAAAAGTCGTTCGGTGCTTACCTTCCGCTTGGCCGCCAGAGAGAAGCCGACGAGCACCTGCTGTCAACAAAAAAATGAATACACGGCGTGAGATAACTGAATGGATGGCATGAAGCGAATAGAGGTGGAGCCGAAGAGGACGAAGCTTGCTCCAACAAGTGGCACACATGCAAAAATCATATATTAGATAGTTACCATAGCAACGACAAGTGGCACACATGCAAAAATTATATATGACATCTGTCTATTCATTAGATGGTACCATATACAATCAACGACAAGTGGCAGGCATGCAAAAATCAAATATGACACGTGTAACTTTCTTTCTTCACTAGATGATTATAAATACATGCACTTTGTTCAATGAATAACAAACACAAGAATACAACATGTTCGCTGGTTGGTTTCTGGGCTGGTCTGGGCTGGCTGAAACCAACAAACGAACATGGTGAAGAGCCATGCGCAATGCTCTAGCAAATGATCATCACCATGATGACCTTGAAGGTGAGTTTTTCTACCATCGTGACCTTGTAATAGCGAGTTCAAACTTATTAGGTTGTTGGTCATTTTTAGACAATCAGAAAACACATATATAGCCAGGTTGTTGATTTACATCTATTTCAATAGTTTTTTGTGCAATTTTAGTGGACGCCAAGGAGACCATGGACCAGTGCATCATGCAATTCTTTGCGGCCCTCACACGGGTGGCCATGCAGGCAAGACCGGCGCCTGACTATCACCGGCAACAACCTGATTGTCGGCTTTGCTAGCCTCGGATTGGTCGACTATGTGCAGCTCATGATCGAGTACCTACGCCTGTACCATAACGATCCTGAAGGTGAGTTTTATTACACTGAAGATATTTCTTAGGAGGACATGGGATATTGTCACTAGCAGTTCGAGATTTTGTATATAAACAATTCATTGTCGGTAGCTAGATCGGGCTATATAAAGCGCTACCGACAAAGAAACAAGTTAGACCAGGATGTCTTTTCCTTTTTAAAAAGGATTTAAGAAGCCTGCAAGCGGTGCTGACAAAATAGCGAGTTGGAACTTATTACACCATTAGTCATTTTCTTGACAATCGATCAGAAAACATATAGTCGGGTTGTTGATATTACATCTGTTTCAATAAATAATTTTTTGGTACAATTTTGGTGGAGCTCTTCGTATACTTGGTGAATATGACATGATGCATCTAATAATTTTTTTAACATCTGCAAGATCGAAACCACCTGAAGACTACACCATCCCGAAAGGCACCATAATGCGTATCATGCGCCAAGTCCTGCCACAAGACTCAAGGGTCACTAGTGGCGCCAAAAAGACCTTGGACAAGTGCATCGTGCAATTCTCTGCGGTCCTCACACGGGCGGCCAGGCAGGAGTGCCGACGAGATGGGCGCCTCACTATCACCACCACCGATGACCTGATCGTTGGCTTAGCTAACCTCGGATTTGGTGATTATGTGGGGCCCATGTCCGAGTACTTACATCTCTACTGTGAGAATGTTAACCAACAGGCTGTAGCACCGCCAGCACCTCTGGCACTGTCGGCACCTGTGGCCCCGACCATGCAGGAAGAGACAGCAGTGCCACTGCCACCACCGTCGCTGGATCTCACGCTGCAGTTGGGTTTGCCATCCGTGCCAGACGTCACAGACCTGGCGCCTCGTACTGACATGTACGCGCTGTGGCCTAGAGGAGCACCAGCGGCGGCGGGCAGCTCGCTGGCGCCGATGCTGCCACCTGCTGATGATGATGAACAGTGCCAACCCTGGAGAGGTGCCAGAGGTGCGACGGCCAAGGGCCTATGGGAGGGAGGGGGCCAGGCCCATGTATACTGTAGACCCCAACCCTATAGTCCGATAACACTTGATAGGCAGCCCGAGATGTTCAGGATCAGGAGCGCCGAGCGCTTGCTTCCCCAGTCCGTGAGTCTACTACGTACGCGAGCGCCCAGGGCGAAGGGTCACGGTCTCAGGGGTCACGGAGAGTCGGAGGCAGAGCCGCGCCGCGCCGTGCCGTCGTCGGCCGCCGCGGAGAGCCGGAAACACGGAAACGGCGCACTCACAGGCTCGACTCGACGACGACGCGACCAGGCGGATCAGCCGATCATCAGTTTATCAATCATCAGTTCATCAGCCGATCAGGCCCTAGCACCTAGGTAATTTTTCCCATAATCGTTTTTAATTCAAATTAATTATTTCAGACTTCTAGTACTGGTACTCTGTCATGTTTTTCTTTTAATTTAGGTGTTAGAATCTTAGAATGGCCCGTTCGCTGGTCTGAAACTTGGCTGAAACTGGCTGAAAAACATTGTTTCGGCTGAATTGTTGTGAGAGAAAAACACTGTTCCGGCTGAAAAAAGAAGCCGAACAAGCAATTTTTAAGACAAACGAACGGGGCCAATGTTACCTAAGAAGCATTTGTCGGGATCTCAGAAAAGAAAACAGAAAAACAAGAAAATAAATTTATTGAATCTTAGAAAGGTGCTATACATAAGTGGACACTATTGATCTCAATACCGTCCTTGATGATTCTGCATCAAGAAGTGCCCAAAAAAGTATCTTTTTATAAGAAGCAATTGATATTATGGAGTTCTATTCTTCCTTGTGGTAATCATATTAGTTTTAGAAGTATAAATATACTATTGTTTTAGTTTACTTTTTTTTTTACGGTCACTGGAGGAGTTTTCGCCACCTGAATTTTATTTGGCCCTCGTAGTCCGCGATAATGTTTACAAGATGTTTACATTTTGAGAGAAATGAAGTTTACATGCCGCTCCTGGACCGTTTTAGTTTACATTGTTCTTCGATAACTATCAAACATGTTAAATTAAAAATATATCACTGGATTTATTTTTGCTTTGCAACAAAAATTAGCGTCTATATATTATAAGATTTTATATGTGGTCTAGAGGACCTTTGTGACAAGTTCGTCAGAGGGCCCTCAAAATTCTAGGACCGGCACCGATGACCAAGACAAGTGAAGTGAACTACCTGGCCTGCAGCCGGCAACTTTGAGTAGGCTTGCTCTAATAAACCAATTGACGGATGGACCAAGATGACGAGAATAAGTATTTGCTTTTATTTAGTTCGACTGTTAAGTGAACAAGTTATTTCAGTGCCCTTTTCTATGTTCTACCGCTCTAAATATGCTATTTCAGAATAATGTTCTAGCCAGGCTTAATTTGTTGGAGATTGCTATTATCGTTGAATCAAAATTTCCTTTTGTCCCGGAATGTGCAGCTATCCAGTTATAAGCATGTTCGTTTGTTTGTATACGATCGTAGATTATAAGCTGGAACACTATTTTTCTCTCACACCAAACCAGCCAGCAGTAAATAATTTACGATCGTTTACGACGAAACGAACCGCCAGCAGTAAATATCTTGTTCCTTATTATTACAGTATCATGTTTTAATACTTGTGCATGGTAGTCAAGTGATAGCCAGATTTACAATTGTTCAAAGTCAAAGAGCCGCTACAAATACAACGGCTCTGTTGGCTCTTATAATCCATCTTTTTTAGCTTGTTTTTTCAGTCAGAACAGTGTTTCGACTTGTTTTTTCAGCGAAACGAACGGGGCCAACATATGATTGCTCAACATACACGGTTCATATATCTATTAATGATTATGGCCCTGTTCGCTTGGCTAAAATTGGCTGAAAACATTGTTCTGGCTGAATTGTTGTTACAGAAAAACATTGTTCCAGCTAAAAAAACAAGCTAAATAGTGCCGCTTTTAAGGTCAACCGAACCGGGCCTATGCCACTCAAGTCCAATGTTTTTGTGCTTCTATCGATTGTTTTTGCAGTTTGCCATAGCTCACGAACGCATGTCACGTTACTCTTCGCTTATGCCCTGTTCGGCTTACCAAAAAAAAATAGTACTATTTAGCTTTTTTTTCAATTAAAATATTATTTTTCTCTTATAAGAATTTAGTTAGAATAGTATTTTTAGCTAGTTTTAACCATAATTCAGCAAGGGCCTTATCATCCACCTGGTGCCCTGGTTCCATGAGACGCCATATGCGTCATCTTGGTCCCGACTATCGACGCTAACATGGCGTCGCAGCAGGCTGCTGGTTTAGGCCTGTTTAGTTCCTAAAAATTTTTGCGCAGTATTCATCCCATCGAATCTTGCGGCACATACATAGAGTACTAAATATAGACGAAAAAAAATTAATTGCACAGTTGGGTGAGAAATCGCGAGACGAAACTTTCGAACCTATTTAATCCATAATTAGACACTAATTACCAAATACAAACGAAAGTGCTACGGTAACCAAAATCTAAAATTTTTTACATCTAAACGCACCCTTAAGGTGTTCACAGCAGTGCTGATGAAGTTGACAGCTAACATGGCTCTAGCCAGATGGAGAACTAGGCTGTCTTCCCGTTCGTGAATTTTGGAAATTTGGTTACAGTAGCACTTTCATTTTTATTTGGCATTTAGTGTTCAATCATGGACTAATTAGGTCCAAAACGTTCGTCTCGTAATTTTCAATCAAATTGTATAATTAGTTTTTTTCGTCTACATTTAATGCTCCATGCATGTATTGCAAGATTCGATGTGATGGTTACTATATCATTTTTTGAAAATTTGATTGGAAACTAAACAAGCACCTAGCTGTTGAGAGGTAGCTAGAATAATAAAAAAAAGGTAGCATGGGCCCATGAGATTCTCGCTTTCTCCTGCTTCACGCGGCCAGCCAGCAAAGAACAACCGGCTAGCTATTTGTTTTTTTCTCGTCTAGCCCTGTAGGCTTCGACGTGACCAAGGGCCTGCTCCCTTTTTTGCTTAGCCCTCGTCTAGTTGGCTTGATTCCACGGCGGCAGATTCACTGTAGCTACACGGTAGATTCTACGGCGGCAGATTTACTGTGTAATCGTTGACTAATTAGGTTCAAAACGTTCGTCTCGTAAGGTACAACTAAACTGTGCAATTAGTTTTTGATTTCGTCAACATTTAGTACTCCATGCATCTACCGCAAGTTTGATGTGACGGAAATCTTCTTTTTGCATAGTGTTAAAGTTGGGAATTTGGGAGGAACTAAACACACCCTCAGTGTCTTGCCAGATTGTGTCGGAAGGAATTCCTCTCGAGTCTCGACCATCAGCTACAGACCGAGTTTTTTTAATGAATTACACGAGTCGAGTACAGAAGCAACACTCAATACGTACGTATACTCACTCCTATAATCACACATACGTAAACCCTACCTCTATAAGTATCTCTGAAAGACTGCCGACACATCTGGCACCTAGCTACTTGAGAGCTATGACCTCTTGGGTCTCCCATCTTTTCTGATTTCTTTTTATTTGGAGCCAGAGTTTCGTTTGAAGGAACAAAATTATCCTTGTTAAATTCCTCTAACTCCTTTTTCTCATTGCCATCTTCTTCTGGCTGTAATTCCTTGTCGATTGGAGAGGGATTATTTTCATCCCCATCCTTTTCAACCCGAGACTGCATTTCATAGACATTAGTCTCCAATGACTACCTCAACGTACTCTAGAATTAAGTCCAGGTTAAGTACAGCCACCTTCATTCTCGAATGTCCGTATTTTTTTAGTGAATTTCATATCCACCATACGAGTGACTCCAAGGATAGAGCCAATAGCCGATATGATAGGAAACTTCCTAAGCTCCTTGCAGAGTCCACCAAACTGCACCCAAAACGTTAGGAATTCTATACTTATATTCCTCCATGTTTTTACAAGAGCCATGAGCAATGTCGACCAAGAAGGTGAATCGGCATCTCATCTACCAAGCTACAAAGAGGGCAGGCACAAAGATTAGACCATATGCGCTTAGCCAATCTATCAGTTGTCCAAGTGATGTATATATTAGTCCAGTTTCTAAAAAATGGTTTATTTATATATTCTAGACAAGTTTGATGAATGGTGCATGTGATGGCCCATATGAGCACGCAAGGATCGTGGAGCAGTAAGAAGTTAGGTTTTGGAAATTTCATTGGCCATAAAATTATTCTTAAATATTGTATTTAAATGGCCTAAACAATAAAACGCATCCTCAAAAGAGACCGGTTGCCATGGCCAACACATAACACCATAACTTGCATGTGTGAAGGTTGCATGTTGGCCTAAATATTTCATTTAACATTAATTTCCTTCCATTTCATTTAGAGTCCATCCTATTTAAGGTTTTTTTTGGGAACGCATGAATTTTACAGAAATTAACAGAAACAACTTTTCTCGTATTCCAAACGGACCCTAATACTTCTTAAATTTTCTTCAACCATTAATGTCTCATTTTATCTACTTACACATGACATGTGTTCTCTGGCTGTAAAAGGCAGAGGGGTTTGGGGAGGCCGGTGGACCGGTGTTGGTGGCAGTCAAGACGATGGCGGGGACGCCACTTGCTTGGCTGTGGGAGAGGCCGATTGGATGGTGCCACCGGCGGGGGAACCATCCGGTGAAGAAGAAGAAGGGGGTTAGAATTAGCAAGGGCAGTGTGGGTGTAGGTGTGGCATGAGCGTCGCCAGAGCCGAACAGGCAGCGGCAACGGCAGGGGAGTTTATGAGGTTTAAGATGCAGGGGAAGGGATCCGTGCGTGCTGGCTTCAAGCCAAACACACGTTAGCCGAGTCCTTAATTAATACAGTAGGAGGTCGTAAAATTGTGGGTCAAAAGACCACTACAATGTGAAAGGATCAAGATAGCCAAGAGGGAGGGTGAATTGGGCTAATTCTAATTTTTTTGCAATAATTAAGCCCCACACTTAGCCCATTTCACCCCTTATGTCTAGATTGTGTTTCTATTGTTTTGGCGTACAAAAGTTTTGCATCCTAGGTTCCAATCTAACTCTAGCATGGCAATTCTAGAAATGTAAAGATATGAAATAAATTGCTCAAATATAAATGCTCAAAATAAAGAGAGAGAAAGGAACGCGGCGATATTTTTCCGAGGTATCAAAGAGTCGCCACTCCCCACTAGTCCTCGTTGGAGCACCCGCACAAGGGTGTAGCTCCCCCTTGATACACGCAAGGATCAAGTGCTCTCTATGGGCTGATTCTTTGACACTCCATGGTGAATCGCCCACAACCACTCACAACATGACTTGGGTTATCCACAAGCTTCGTCGGATGATCACCAAGCTCCCAACCACCACCGAGCCGTCTAGGTGATGGCGATCACCAAAAGTAACAATCATAAACTCTCACTTGACCAAGACAAGCCTAATGAGAAAGATGGATGCACACTTGCTACTCCCTATGCACTAGTGAGGTCCTTAATCTTGGATTATCAACTCTCAATCACCACACTAGGCTCTTGCTCTCCCTTGCACTACAAAGGTGTTTCACAGCTGAACAATTGGACAAGAGACCTCACATGAATGAGTGGGATAAGTATTTATACCCCCTCATTCAAAACATAACGGTTAGAGGCCAACTCAGCAAGTTCAGGGTGACCGGACATGCCGGTTAGGGTGACCGGACGCTCCGGTCAGTAGTACACGTCATTGTGTCAGATAGAGTCGTTAGCTTTGACCGGACTCTGACCTACGTCTGGTCATCACCCACCGGACGCGTCCAGTCAGCAAAATGCCCATATAGATGCCCTATGATGTTGATCGGATGCAGGCACCCTAGCGTTCGGTCATGTACTGTTTAGCGTCTGGACAGTACATGACTGTAGCTGCTGATCAAATGAACAGACCAGACTCTTCACGCTGCGTCCGGTCACAACCAAACCAACGTTCGGTCAGTCATTTGGCCCTCCATTCACTTCCAATTCGAAATCCTTCGAGAATGAAGTTGACTTCTATCGATCTTAGGGCTATTCATAAGCTACCTAGTGCTAAGTTTGACATGTGTGCACCACACCTAATCCATTAGACTCACCTAGGTCAAGCTACTAGTACATACCCCCTTAATAGTACGGCCAAAGGAAAAACAAAGTCCTAAACTACTCTAAGTGTCTCTCTAACGCCAAACGACACTTAGAATTAGTCCGTCCTTAACCTTGTCGTCCATCCTTTGAAAACCGAAACGATTTCCATCGACAGGGACATGACAACCATGATTGTCCAATCAATTTCTATTACCATGACCTAACTCAAATTGCATCTACAAAATACATGTTAGTCATACTAATCTCGTGTTGTCATTAATCACCAAAATCCAACTAGGGGCCTAGATGCTTTTACAATGGAACAACAATAGTTTGCCTCTAGGGATGATTTCTCTCAAACCTTTCACTACCAGACCAGCGAAATTTCCTGTCGGCCAGAAATTGTCAAGAATGAACACAAAACCACCAGGAATATAATTCTTGACGGGCAACCATCAAGAACGCGCCGTTAGGAACAGCTTGACAGGAAAAACAAAGAATTCCTGACGGGCGACCGACAGGAAATAATTCCTTACGGCAACTCCTATCGGTTCTAAACCTACCGGCGATTCCAGTGTACTGTCACCCTGACCGACAGGAATTCCCGTCAGGAATCATAAACCGATAAGAATCCTGTCGTTGCAGCCGTCAGGAGAAAAAACCAGCAACAGGATTAAATTTCATTTTCCTGTCGCCCAGCCGTCAGGAAAGTAATGACAGGAATCCCTTCCAAGTTTCCTGACGGGAGTGGTGACAGGAATCAAGATCATGCTCACAGGCATCCATTTTGATTCTAGGAAAACAAAAAAATATTATTCTACCACTTGTATTTGGCATCACAGGCATAAATTTACACACACATTCTAAATCCAAATTACACATTACATTTCAAACTAGTTCACAAGTCTAAATTCACCACATTGCTTGAGAGCCTGACTTCAGCAAGTCTTACATGCTAAGTAAGTTCAAGAGGCAAGATTTCACCAAGTCTAGCTGCTTACATGCCAACTAAATAACAGTTCAAGAGGCAAGACTTCAGCAAGTCTAGCTGCTTACATGCCAACTAAATAACAGAGAGGCCTTTTCACTCTCTGACATCTACATACTAGGTATATCACTGCACAGAAGCAAGTCAACTTGGAGCTTTACCATATACACTCCAACCCAACAAAAGGAGTCATTTGTCACTCACAAAAGAGGCTTACGTTGTCTAGACACTATTTCAGTCTATGTTAGTGTTGCCTTCATTCTCTTCGATGCCATTATTGCTCTCTAGACCACCAGAACCAGCGTCTCCAGCATGGGATGATTCTGTACCCTACAAAGTGATAGAACTTAAATTGATGAGTGATTCTAACAGTAAAGACAACACATCACAACTCAAGTCCAGGAGATATAATTTAAATAAGCTAAACAATTTGAATAAGTGAATGAAATGAGATGTATTTTCTCCAATTCCTCTTGTAGCACAAAGAAAAACTACAGCGAGACCTTATGTGATACAAGATGCACAATGCTAAAAAAGGACATAGTTAACATTGCATAACAGTAAATATACACAAGTAGGACAACCAATCGACATTAATCAACCTGCAGCCATACATGTTGGTGCTCACAGCCAAAGTATATGTAACTGAACATCACACAATATGAAGAGACGAAAGCTAGATATAGACCTGTTCAATTGGTGGCATAGAAGCATTTGCATTTGCACTTGCATTGACTGACGGCAGGATGTCTGTAATTTCTGCTGGTAATTCCATGTTCAGCTTGTCAAAAATAACCTAAAACACAAGATGATTAGAGAACATTTTGAAGCAACTGATTAGGTACATACAATATGTCAAATTAGCTCAAATACCTTGATATGTTTGGTTAGTACAAGTCCAATATTGTTGTTCCGAGTGTTCTGCTCGAACTGCGTATTCCTCCTCAGAAGATATTGATAAGACATTGAATTTGCTTGGCTTGTTGTGTTTGTCCTCCTACCAGATCCTTTCATCTCAGTTTTCCTTATAGCACCATTTGCTATTGGCACACGCCATGAGCTAAGCTACGACAACTACTTTTGTATAGCACAATAGGACCAAGCTGTGCATCACTTCTGCGCTGCTCACAATTGTTAGATATATATGGTGTATAGATATTTTCCTCTTTGTATAAGGGCTTAGATGCATAAATGCCCAACTCATGTACATGTTTGGGCTGTTGCCCCCAGGAATAGAGTGAGCTTCATTCCTTCTAACATGGTACCAGAGCCTAGGGTCTAGGGTTTACCTCGCTCCCTCGCGCGCTCTTCCCATTGCGCTTGCCTGGAGCTCCGTCGCCCGTCGGCTCTCTCCCTCGCGTGCTCTTCCCGTTGCACGCTCTGTAGCTAGGCGTGGCCCCGCCGTCGCGCACTCTTCGCGACCGGGCGTGATCCCACCATCGCGCGCCTTCTGCGGCCGGCGCGGCCCCGTCGTCGAACTTCCTCCGTTCCCGTGCACGCCCTTGCTCCGCTCTTTCCGCGCGCGCGCTTGATTCTCCTCCTGCGCGCACTCATCTCCCGCGCAGCTCGCGCCCCTCTCGCATCCTCTGCTATTCTGCTCTGCTCTGCTCGACGCGTGCGAGGGCGCGGCTGCCACGGTGGTGTGCTGCGCCGACGAAGCTGCGCTGTGCGCGCGCTGCGACGTCGAGATCCACACCGCCAACAAGCTCGCCAGCAAGCACCAGCGCCTCCTGCTCGAGGCGCTCTCCGCCAGGCTCTTGCGCTGCGACGTCTGCCAGGAGAAAGCGGCGTTCATCTTCTGCGTGGAGGACCGGGCGCTCTTCTGCCGGGACTACGACGAGCCCATCCACGTCCTAGGCACGCTCTCCGGGAACCACCAGCGCTACTTGGCCACCGGCATCCGCGTCGTCTTCGCCTCCGCCTCCTTCTGCTCTGCTCTGCTAAATCCACCTCTGCTTCTCTGCTCTACTCTACCGTCCGTTCGGCTGCTGCTGTTTTTCTGCTTTTCTGGAGAAAGAAAGATGGCATCTCCTCCTGTTCCTCCCTCTGGAGGCGCGCAAATCTCGCGTTGTCCAGTGATTTTCGATGGCACCAATTATCATGACTGGGTTCCACATATGCGGTGGCATATGCGTGGTCTCCGACTCTGGGAGTTTCTTAGTGGTGAGCTACCTTGTCCAGCATTGCCTGATCGTCCAGTGCAGCTGGTGATTCCTCCAGAAAATTCTGAAGAGGAACAAAAGAAGTTGCGCGAAGCTTATGATGATGATATGGCCTCTTACATGTCTCATTTTCGGGCTTATCGGACTTGGTTGGATGAAGATGCTCGTGCTGGGGCTGTTCTTGTTGCTAGTATGGAAAAGCATCTGGCAGGAGAGGTTATTCGGCTTGATCATGCTACTCAGATGTGGGCTGTTCTTCGTCAGCGCTATGAGCCCTCTGGTCAGTCCACTTATATTGCCGCCCTACGTCAAGAACAACTATTGCAGCAGGGTGACAGTTCAGTTGAGGATTTCTTTCGACAGCTATCTGCAATATGGCGTGAGCTTGACACTCTTAGTCCCCAGTTGTCCCCGGACACTTGTGACTCCTGCAGGAAGCAACAGAGCCACCTCGAGCTTCGTCGCACCTATGACTTCCTGACTCGTCTGCGTGCTGAGTTTGAGCCCCTTCGTGCTCAATTACTTGCTCGTGAGCCGTGCGTGTCTTTGATGGAGGCTCTTGCTGCTGTTCGTAATGAGGAGACTCGCCTTCGTTCTGCTGGTCTACTTCAGTCGACGTCCTCCTTAGTCCTGACTGCTCGGTCTGGAATTCTTGGTTCTCCTCCCAAAGTGCCTGCTTCAGCAACCTCTGGTGGCTCGGGGACTCGCAACTTAGGTGGCCTTCATTGTAAGCACTGTGGCAGAGATGGACATGATGAGGATCATTGTCACAAGAAGAAGAGGCAGGCTCAGTCTCAGTCTCGTCGAGGTGGGCGTTCCTCACATGCTCAGTCTCAGCATCCTGATGCACAGCAGGAGATACTCATGTTACTTCGTTGTCTTGCTGTTCCTCCACCTATTCCTCCACCTACTGGAGCCTCTGGTTCTGTCACTCCTGCCCTAGTACTCTCTGCTGCTACTTCTCAGTCTTTTATTGAGACCACCATCCACTTCAGGTATCTTGTCATGGATTCTTGATTCTGGTGCTTCTTTTCATATGACACCTGATAGTACCTCTCTTTCTTCTATTTGCTCTCCTTCCATTCCTCTCACTGTTCAAACTGCTGATGGCTCATCTCTTTCGGTTGTTGGTCGGGGCACTCTTTCTTCTTCTTCATTTCATGTTCCTAATGTTTCTTATGTTCCTGATTTGACCATGCAACTTATTTCTGCTGGCCAGCTCACTGATCATGGTTGTCGTGTTATTTTTGATTCTGACACTTGCTGTGTACAGGATCTCAGCACGAGTCTCCTAGTTGGTACTGGCCCTCGCCGTCGTGATTCTCCGCATCTCTGGGAACTCGATTGGCTTCGTCTTCCTTCCGCTGCCTCTGCCGGTCTTGTGAGCTCTGCTTCTCCTGCATCGGCTTCTTCCTCTTTTGCTCAGTGGCATCATCGCCTGGGACATCTATGTGGTTCCCGCTTATCCGCTCTTGTCCGTCGTGGTGTTCTAGGAAATGTCTCTGGTGATGTTTCTTTAGATCAGTGTCAGGGCTGTAAGCTTGGCAAACAGATCCAGCTTCCATATCCCTCTAGTGGGTCTGTGTCACAGCGTCCTTTTGATCTTGTTCATTCAGATGTATGGGGTCCTGCACCTTTTGTTTCAAAAGGGGGTCATCAATATTAATGTCATATTTATCGATGATTTCTCTCGCTTCACATGGGTGTATTTCATGAAACATCGTAATGAGGTGTTATCCATATATAAAACTTTTGCTCGGATGATTCACACTCATTTTGATGTTCCTATTCGTGTTTTTCGGGCTGACTCTGCCGGGGAATATCTTTCGGGTGCTCTTCGCCAATTTCTTTCTGAGCAAGGGACTCTCTCACAATTTTCTTGTCCTGGTGCGCACGCTCAAAATGGTGTTGCTGAGCGTAAACATCGTCACCTTCTTGAAACTGCTCGTGCTCTTATGATTGCTTCCTCGGTCCCACCTCATTTCTGGGCTGAAGCAATCTCCACTGCTAGCTATTTAACCAACATTCAACCCTCATCTGCTCTTAAAGGTGGCATCCCATATGAGCGCCTTTTTGGACATCCGCCTGATTACTCTAGTCTTCGCCTTTTTGGATGTCTGTGCTATGTTCTTCTTGCTCCTCGTGAACGCACTAAACTCACACATCAATCTGTTGAGTGTGTTTTCTTAGGCTATAGTGCTGAGCACAAGGGCTATCGCTGTTGGGACCCGACTGCTCGTCGTATGCGGATCTCTCGGGACGTTACTTTTGATGAGTCTCGTTCCTTCTATCCTCGGCCCTCCTCTGATGTTTCTCCTTAGGCCGTTGTTGAGCCTCTGTCCTTCTTGACTTTTCCTGATACACCTATCTCCACTGTGCTTCTTCCTCCGTCACCATCTCCACCTCCTAAACCATCTTCACCTCCTCCACCTTCTCCTCCGCTGCCCTCTGAGTCGTCTTCACATGCTCCTCGGTCCATTTATGATTCCAAACCTCCCGTGATTCACACCTACAGTCGTCGGCTCCTGGATTCCTCGCCTCCTGTTGAGTTGCCTTATGATGTCTCCTCTCCTGCTGAGCCATCTTCGGTTGACGATTCTTTATCTCAGCCCTCCTCTCATTATAATCTTCGCGATCGTAGCTCGCTGAAGCCTCTTGATAGGTATGGTTTTGCTGGCACTGTCTTTTCTAAGCCAGCCACATACCATGATGCCATTTGTCATCCTAAATGGCAACTAGCCATGGCTGAGGAGATTGCTGCTCTTGAGCGCACTGGCACTTGGGACCTTGTCCCTCTTCCTTCTCATGCTCGTCCCATCACGTGCAAGTGGGTTTATAAGATCAAGACTCGCTCTGATGGCTCTCTCGAGCGTTATAAGGCTCGTCTTGTTGCTCGTTGTTTTTAGCAAGAGTATGATCGTGATTATGATGAGACATTTGCTCCTGTGGCTCACATGACCGCTGTTCGCACTCTCCTTGCTGTGGCCTCTGTTCGTGCTTGGTCCATTTCTCAACTTGATGTAAAAAATGCCTTCCTTAATGGTGAACTCCGTGAGGTCTACATGCGACCACCTCCTGGGTATCTTGTTCCTGAGGGCATGGTTTGTCATCTTCGTCGCTCTCTTTATGGTCTGAAACAAGCTCCTCGTGCTTGGTTTTAGCGCTTTGCCTCTGTGATCATTGCTGCTGGTTTTTCTCCAAGCAATCATGACCCTGCCTTGTTTATTCACACATCCCCTCGTGGTCGCACTCTTCTTCTTCTTTATGTTGATGATATGATTATCACTGGTGATGATTCTGAGTATATTGCCTTTGTCAAGGCACGCCTCAGCGAGCAGTTTCTTATGTCTGATCTTGGTCCTCTTCGTTATTTCCTTAGGATTGAGGTATCTTCCACCTCTGATGGCATTTACTTATCCCAAGAAAAATACATTCGGGATCTTCTTGCTCGCTCTTGCCTCACTGATCATCGCACTGTTGAGACTCCCATCGAGCTTAATCTTCAGCTCCGTGCTACTGATGGTAAACCTCTCACCGATCCCACTCGGTATCGTCATATTGTTGGGAGTCTTGTCTATCTAGCTGTGACCTGTCCTGATATCTCATATGCTGTGCACATTCTTAGTCAATTTGTTTCTTCTCCCACCCATGTCCATTATAGCCATCTCCTTCGTGTCTTGCGTTATCTTCGTGGGACCATTACTCGTCGTCTGTTCTTCCCGCGTTCTAGTTCTTTTCAACTCCAAGCCTACTCTGATGCTACTTGGGCTAGTGACTCTGATCGTCACTCTCTTTCTGCCTATTGTATTTTTCTTGGTGGCTCTCTCATTGCTTGGAAGACAAAGAAGCAGACAGCGGTCTCTCGTTCGAGTGCAGAGGCCGAGTTGCGAGCTATAGCTCTTGCGACAGCAGAGGTTACTTGGCTTCGATGGTTACTTGAGGATTTCGGTGTTTCAGTTTCTATGCCCACTCCTCTTCTGTCTGACAGTACCAGTGCTATCAATATAGCTCGTGATCCTGTGAAGCATGAGCTCACCAAGCATATTGGAGTTGATGCATATTACACTCGGGCTCAGGTGCAGGATGATGTCATTGCTCTTCGCTATGTGCCCTCCGAGCTTCAGGTGGCTGATTTCTTCACCAAGTTGCAGACGCGAGTTCAACATCGTTTCTTTCTCTGCAAACTCAGTGTTTGTGATTCACCCTGAGTTTGAGGGGGGTGTTAGATATATATGGTGTATAGCATATTTTCCTCTTTGTATAAGGGTTTAGATGCATATATGCCCAACTCATGTACATGTTTGGGCTGTTGCCCCCAGGAATAGTGTGAGCTTCATTCCTTCTAACAACAATCATCTGGATGTTCAGCCTCAAGAGCAGCAAAGTAATCATCCTATGAAACAAAAAAAAGTTCATGTTACCCTTCATATCATAATACAAAACCTTAGATATTTAAAAATCAGGTGGAACATACAACACGCTGTTGGGCCTTTTGGCTTGGAATTGGACCACTATTTCCATTGCTATCACAATTTTTGACACCTGACTTCATGGAGCAAAATGTATTCATGTCAGTGGCTGTGTGTGGACCATAAGTCTTTCCCTGTGACAGTAATATATGGACATGTAGAGTTCAGCTCATCACAACTTACCAGATATTGTTTGGTTTACCATATGGTCAAGATCCGCCCCTGTTTTGAGTAAAATCCGGTTGGTCCTGTGACTCTTGAGTAAGGCGGCGCTTCTTTAAATATTCCGGTGAGCACCAGTAAGCACAAATGGCGCGCCATGCAGCCTCAGAAATCGAGTCTGGCTTAACCTTTGCATACTGGCCTTGACAAAGTAATTTCTTGCAAGCCTCTGAATCCTTGATCCTCTGCTGAAGGAACTTGTCATAGTATGTCTTCAGTCTTCACAGCATCCACACGAAGCTCATACATCATTATTCTACACTGTTTAGCTGCAAGCCTATCAAGAACATATTCTGCATGTGGCATTAAATCATCTTCCACTGAGTAGATGCTCTACATTGACAAAACAGAGGCATATCATCTTTCATATTTAGACAAACCAAATCCTACGTTAGCAGCAGGCAAATCATATTTAGAAATTTAAAAATAGTGACATTTTGCACTTATTGAATTACCCAGAATTCTTCTTTAAAACGATCAGCAGCAGTCATCCCTTCACCATCTTCAATAATATCATAGTGAGCCCATGTCTTTGCAAAATACTTCTTTGAACGACTCTCTTCAATCATAGAAGGGTACTCATGCTTTAGCAGAGCTGTGACTTGACCACCAATCCCCATATCCTTCTTAGGTGAGTAATTTACAAACTCAAATTGCCTATAGTCACAAGTTGCAGTCATAACAGCCATAATATTGAAAAATCAGCAATAACTAGAGGTGAAACCATGCTTACAGGGATAAAATCAGCAATAATACATAAGGTTTTATCTATATGAAATAATATATCTATATCTGTATGACACAGGGATTATCACTTTGGTCAAAGTAGCACTCCTGCAACAACACATGCAGTAGCTGTGCAACAAACATGCAGTAGCTGTGCATATCATCTTTCACCCAATAGAGAACATATTTCTAGCTGCCACTTAATACAAAGAAAGAAGGACAGCTCAAGTCTCACTAATAATTTTTCACTACTAAATTCTCACTAATAAATAAATTATCTACCAGCAGTGACAAGTGACAGCTGTAAGCCTGTAACAATAAACCACAAGTGACAGCTAACAATAAATCAGTACAGGAGAAGATATACTCACTCTTCACCAAGGGGTCTAATAGGAATTCGCTGGCCAGGTGGAGGCCTTTTCGGCTGACTACGTCTTCTCTTCTATTTATATTTACATTAATATATATGTCATCAAGCACATATATATGTGACACTAGCTAACTGAGCATCATCACTGACAAGATTGCATAATAGCTTTAATTTGTATATAAATTAACCAACTTTAAGCCTGATTGTTGTGTACATTTGCAGCAAACAACTAATATTATTCTAGAAATCACATTTATTGCTAGACCACTGAGCATATATTGCACAATCATATAGCTAAACTAGACTTTCCAAACTATATACACAAAGATATACAGAGCTGATTTTTTCACAATTCATGCCAATGATTCAGTATCCATAAAAAAATTGCAAGGGACGAATCAAATCACCTCTCACTGCAGGATCTCCTTCTCCCCCTCTTGTGGCAGCAAATCTCCTCCTCTTGTGGCAACTGGCAGGATTTAGTCCGGATGCGATGCTCTTGGGGCCGTGCAGATGTGCTCGCGAACAGACGGCGTGTCGACGGGCGGGGCGCGGACGCAGGTGAAGGCCACGGCGGCGGTGGGGCACGGGTGGCCTCGGGCGGAACCGGCCGCGGGGGCGCGGCGCGGACGGAGTAGCCGGCCGCGGCTGGCGCGGCGCGAAGGGAGGAGCCGGCAGCGGGGGGCGCGGCGCGGACGGAGGAGGCGTCTGTGGGTGGCGCGGCACGAAGGGAGGAGCCGACCGCGGGGAGCGAGGCGCGGGCGGAGGAGGCGGCCGCGGGGGGTGCGGCGCGGGCGTAGGAGGCGGCCTCGCGCGGGGGTCCATGTGTGGTGGGAAGCGGCGGCCGCAGCAGCCAGGGTTTGAGGTTTCCTTTTTATACCTAGTCAATCTGGAAGTGGGCCCTCAAAAAAGAGAGCGGGATTTCTAGGCGCCAACTTCGTTTTCTCCCGCGCGGGGCTCCTGGTTCCACAGGACATAATGTTTCCTGTAGGTTTGGAAGCCGACGGCAACTAACTTCCGGTCGGTTTGGAGAGCCCGACAGGAATAAACTCTTTTCTGGCGGCTATATTATTTTTATGACGGTTCTGACAAACCGACAGGAAATATCTTCCTGATTCCCGTCGGTTTCCAGTGGGCGGCAGGAATGGTCTCGGATTCCCGTCGGTTTTTTAAAAACCGTAGGATTTCATGTAGCCGACAGAAATTTTCTCTGGTCTGGTAGTGTTTGGTTCATGCCAAAAATCAAGTTCTTTCATCTTCTTTAATTATTATAGCACAATATAATCAGCGTCTGATATGCTGCCCAACGTCTATGGCCATATTGTTTAAAAATTTGCTTCATGTACCAAGCTACAAAGAGGGTCATCTGCACATTGCCAATCTGTCCTTTGCCCAAGTGATGTATATATTAGTCGAACTTTATTTTAAAAGTGCCTTATTTTTCCTCAATATTAAAAAAGTTATGAATGGTGCAGGTGACGGTCTCCTATGGTCACACCATGGCATGCCAAGAACAAGTCTTTGGCGTGACGGCTCATGTAAGCATTCAAGGGTCCAAATATAAATTTTATTCAAACAAGGGTCCAATAGTAAAAAATTAGGCGCGGGGCACATGGAGGTGCCAAGATGGACGACGGACCGAACTCACCACCACCGCCGCAAGGTCCTCGTCGATTCACCTGGGTCGGCTTCTTCCTCGGAGCGGCTCCAGGCGGGAGGCGCGGCGAGCTCCCCCGCACGGCAGGCAGGGGGCGCGGCGACCTCTCCGGTGCGACAGGCTACTCGCTGGTGATTGCGGGAACGTGGGTTGACGATGCGCAGGTGACCGTCGGGTGCCGCACGGGATCTCCCGATGAAACTCTCAACCCCTCAATGCGCGTTTCATTCGGTTTCATCGGCATAGGTAACTGGGCCAGATGAGTTTCATCCCCACTAAACTCTGATCATCTTTCTCTTCATAATTATCATGACAAGTCATTCAAAATGACGATGTGTTATAGTAATTAATGAGAATGAAACCCTTATGAAACCTCCATTGAGACTGGCCTTATTGGTATTATTCCGAGGAAAGTAATGGCGCCTTACAGCAGATAGTTCATCATACATATTTAGTAATTCCTTTATTTCAGTTTAACAATTTAAGCATATAGCTAGTGTGATCACTAATCACTAAGTTGCAGGCGTTTGGCCTTCTGAACCGCTCGTTCCCCATACACGACCTTCTCGTATTTGGCAGTGCCACCAGTTTTCTCCTTGCAGAACTCCACGGGCTCTATGGCAGCATCAAAATTTGTCTGCACCATTGGTTTCAGTTTTCAGACAAAAATGACAGAAAGAGTTAAAAGAGGGGGGTAGTTATATATTCATGTATTACCTCGTAGAAAAACACAGCAGATACACGGCAACGAAGGGAATTGTTGATGACTATGAATTGTGGGCTTATAAATTCCATTCGAGTAGACCTAAATGAAAACCCCAAACCCTTTGCTTCTACTCTATTAATACATGCACAGCCTTCATGGGCTGTTTCTCTGCTGGGCCACAACGCTTGGGCCATTTTGGCTGAGCACAGCCTTCGCCGAGCAACAGAGGTTTCTAAGGCTCTTGGAGGACCACAGGCTTCGAGCTCCAGGATGAAGGATCGTCTGGCGCTTGTGCAAAACCCAAGGCTTCCTCGTGCTTTGACGCCTTGCTCCGAACCGAGGCTTCACCAAGAGCATGCCATGTAGCCTCCGGTTCTCCTCTTGTCGAGATGGCTCCTTCGGGAGTCTCGCCGCTGGTTTCTACACCCCTTCACTTGCTCCAAGGCTCCATGCTCCGGCCCTTCAGACGACCAAGGGGAGGTCGGCCCCCCCCCCCCCCCCCCCCCCCCCCCCCCTCGATGTGATGCATAGGAGGTAGGTTTCATGTGAGATTGATCACCGATTGAATGGTGGGCCATGGATCTATGCGACACATCATCCGGACCTTAGATCATCAACCGATGGATGTATATGTGTTTGAGAATGTGTTTTCTCTACTTGGGTTGATAGAGGCCCGAAGGCCAGGTCAGTTGACACCAAGGGGCCGGGGTCGCCTAAACCCTGGCAACCCCGAATTGGCCCATTTTCTTGTGGTGGACTCTGTATGTTAGTATCTTCCATAGTATACACATTTACCCTATTTTTGAAATCTATACACATGGATTACACCATTTTCCATCTCAAAAGTAAACATTGTTGATGGTGAAATTTAGCATGTAACGACCGTCAACAATGGCTCAAAGTGGTTTAATTTGGCATTCTGCAAACCAGGGACTCGGCCCGGCCTTATATCTTTTATTATTGGTTTGGTTCCGAGAAAAGTAGTGACACGCGCCTTACAACAGGTAGTTTTCATCATATATGTATATATTTATTTCGTAATTCTTTTATTCTAGTTTAGCATCAATTTATTTAAGCATATGGATAGTCTGATCACTGATCACTAGGTAGCATGCATCTAGCCTTCCGAACCAAACGTTCCCCATACACGACCTTCTCGTATTTGGCAGTGCCACCAGTTTTATCCTTGCAGAACTCCGCAGGCTCTATGGCAGCATCGAAATTTGTCTGCACAATTGGTTACAGCTTTCAGACAGAAATGACAGAGGGAGGTAAGAGAGGGGATATTAATACATGCATACATGTATTACCTCGTAGAAAAACACGGCAGATACACGGCAACGAAGGAATTGTTGATGACTTCTATGAAGCTTGGGCTTATAAATTCCATTCGAGTAGACCTAAATGAAACACAATAATGATCAGTAAAACTAATTATGCAACCTACTAGCCATTTGTATGTTCAGAAAATAATCAGCGAGCGAAGGAGGTAGGAAAGTAAATTAGTAATTGGAAAAAAAAACCTCGAGCATCTCACCAATGTTGCAAACAAAGGTTCCAGGAATAGGCATGGCATGTATCCACTTGCCAGAGTGGTTTTGAACCTGAAATTGCATTACCAAAGACTTTATGCAGATCGGCTTTATCTCAACTTTTCTCAGGAACAAAGGTAAGGACAGTGGGCTTTACAAAGGTATATGACATAGTAGTATAGTACATATATAGAAGTTATACTTTTCAATAGAAAGGAAGTGAGCCTCTCAACTGGTTGGGTGAGAGATGTGGCAATGCACCCAACCACCAAGTTCAAGTCCTCTCTTGACCGAATTTGGGTGCCTATTTCTCTTCTTAATGAAAAACCGCCTAGTTCCTCCTAGGTTGGATTTTTTTTTTTTTTTTTTTTGCATATATACTAGAAAGTTTCAGGCAAATAGCTAGATTCAGGTCAACAAATCTACAAGAGAGGCCAAGATAAGGACAAGTGATAATACATATTACACTACATACAAAGGTTATACAAGGGCGAAGAAGGAAACTAGTACCTCAAGGGCACATATATCATCAGCCTGGTTAACTAGTGCCAGAAGCCCTGTTGTCTTCAATAATCAAGTTAAGGAAATGCATGAACTCCAATAATTTTCAAAGTAAGCAACAGGACAAAAAATTCAACATTTCGAAAGATGTACTGACCGTAATCAGTGTGAGCCCCCCTGATGAATTTGTATTCGGATGCATGAAAGCACCAAAAAAAATTACTGTGAGATGTATCCACCTAGAAAGCACAAATTTTGGGACAGTATAAAAGTAAGAGAAAACGGTCAACATGTTTTTCCTTACATTCCAGTTTCAGTGCGTTTCTCTTCTGGAACATCGGTTGAGACAGGATAGCTAATCAGCCCCATTGGACAATAAGGTTCTCCTGCTACTCGGCCTGTTTGCTGGTTGGTTTCTGGGCTGATAAGTCCGGCTGGTGCTGGTTTGTTGTGAGAGGAAAACACTGTTAACTGGCTGATAAGTTCTGGCTGAAACCAACAAGTGAACAGGCTGACTATCCCTTCAAATGCATCAACTGGCCCTCCCAATGCTAATGCTATACCCCGCATGATCTTCCTCGAAAGATCTGTAGTGAGAAAGAGCGTGATAAACACCAGTAGTAGTGTCTAATGTGTCTAGTGATGAGAACAAGAGAACGATTTGAGTACAGTAGAAATGTGAACCTTTAAGGAGGCTGCTATAGTTTTCCAGAATTAACTTAGAATTTGATAGATATTCAGGCCTGCAAGAAAGCTAATTGATTAGGTTGTTTGCTAGAAATAAGCAAATTCATGCTTTCATTGCACGCAACCATGCATGGGTAGAGACTAGCAAAACACAAACGTTACATGGTCCAAAGGTTCTATTTCCTTGAGTTAACATCTTGAGCTCTAGGCCTCACTACTACATAAAGGATTTTAGGAAACATGCTCGCTAATTAATAGAGGCGGGCATTTTGTGAAGCCATCTCTGTTAATCATTTAAGGAGACAAATATCCAATCGTGACCGTCTCTGTCAATTGACTATTAATAAAGGTGGACATCTTAATACGGTTGTCTCTGTTCATTGATTAATCAGGTAGGACTTCTTAAAATATCTGCCTTTAAAAATGACTATAAAAAAATCATAACTTTTTCATATGAACTTAGATGAAGTCAAACTTTCTACCATAATTATAGAGCTTACTGCGATCTACAACTTTGTACTTGATAAATTTTTTATTTGAAACTTGTTTATAGTCCAAAAAAAAAACATTTCAAACTCTTAGATTGTGAAATTTAAACATTATAATTTTCAAACTACCTTGGATGTTGCATTATCTGCACAAAATTTGTAGTACTCAATATGATCTACAACTTTGTAGTTAACAAGTTTTTATTTAAAGTCATTTAGATTCCTAAATATTCATTTATCTTCTAAGATTTTGAAATTTAAAATTTAGAAATTTCAAGCGACATCGGATGTTGATATGATCTATACCAAAGTTGTAGCTATCAATGCAATCTACAGCTTCACATTCGTTTCAAAATTCTCAGATTTTGAGATTTTTATAATTTTAAACTATCTCAGATGGAGACACACCCTATATCAAAATTTTAGATCTCAACAAGATCTAAAATTTGTTGTTGATATATTTTTCATTTGAAATCATTTAGTAGCTAAAACTTTCAATACAAGATTACAAATTATTGATAAAAAATATAGTGTGCAATGTATACTCACAAAACTGTACGGTATTGCATATGTTAATACATATTTCTACAAGCTTGCTCGAGCTAAATAAGTTTAACTTTAGGATAAAGTCAAAGTGAACTATAATTGAAACGGAGGGAGTATTTAGTTATCTTAAAGCTGAACCTATTTAATCTATTGTAATACCTTTTTCGTATCAAATTTGTTGTAGGTGAACAACATACAAAAACTAACCATTTTCTATACTGATGCAAAAGCATATGGCACTTCTAGTTATATATTTGTGTCAAATATCAAAGCGGAGAGTTGGAATTTGGAACATACCACACGTTAGATCCTTCAAGTACTTTACCAAGATCTCCATATTTACCAGGTATAACTGGAGCCAAGTACTGCCATTGTTGTGATCTTGAATAGTTTATTAGATCATAACTGTATAGCTTGTCAAAATAAAAAACACAGAGACATTATTTGATAACTCACATTAATTGCTTCGTGCATATCACGTTTTCCCGAGGTAATATGTTGACCTAGTCTTTGATATCCTCTACAAAAGATGAACCATTATAAAGTCCCCCATAATCAAATACAAACTTATAAGGACATTTAGGCATCTTTAAGCCGCAACACACCTATATCCACTATCAGGCGTCATCTTAATCTTCATTTTTTCGTCATAAGGAAGCTGAAAGATTTGCTTTGCCACGTCCCTAACTTCCCTCATTAACAAATCACAGATCCCATGGCCTTTCTGTTAACAAAGTTGTAGATAGAATTTAGTCACCTTGCTTAGATTTTGATAAACTCCTAGTTAGCAAGCAGCATAACTTGACTACATAAACATTTAAGTCGTTTTGGTCCATTCATAACAAATAAATATAATCAACTGTATTTCTGTATTTGCAGAACTAATTAAGCATCATAATTCATTTCAATATAAACATTAGTGCAGTACATTGGGTCACACAAATTATTTTAGCATATTCCTTTGCATTACTGTGGATATATGTTTTTATTTTTATTTCTAACAGCATGAGTTCAAAAATATATCGTGAGTAATTCAGTTGAAATTGTTTGGTTAAGAGCTTAAATATTGTTTGACATCACAAAGCTTCTATAATTGTTTGGGAAAATTGTGTTCTTGCCCCTGTCCAGAAGTCTAATTGTGATTTTACCCTTCTTTTTTTAACTTTGTGATTTTGACCTTGTTATTTTGAAACGAATCATCCGTTTGCCCCTGGTTTGCACGTCCGTTAGATGGACCAGAATAAATAAATTAAAAAAAATCAAAATCCCAAAACACACAGGCTAAAAGACCGAATTGCCCCTTATCTTATCTTGAGCCTCCTGCTTGTCCCGACCCACGGGACCAAGGCGGTGCTCGGTCGCAGGCGGAGCAGCGGCGGTGCCCGGCCGCGGGGCACGGCCTGCGTAGGGTAGCGGCGGCGCCTGGCCGCAGCGCTCGGCCCAAGCGCGTGGTGCGGGTGCCGTGCGGCTCGGCGCACAGGACGGCTCCAAGCTGCGCCTCCTGGCCTCTGGTTGCGTGTGCGGTGCGGCTGCTGCTCCGGGGCGCGGGGCGCACGCGTGCGGGGCCATTGTGGATCTCGTCCTGTGCTAGCCGGGCTCAGGGCGGTACGCGGCGCTCGGAGCAGCGCGCGGGGCCCGTGTTGCGGCAACGGCTCGCGGGGGCGCGGGCATGTCTGGGCCTCCAGGGAGGAACCGGCGCAGCTTGGAGCGGCTGCTCGGGGCAGCGAGTAGAGCAGCTCTGGCCGGCGCGGGGCAGAGTAGACGCTACTCGGGGCGGCACGGAGCAGAGCGGCTCGAGGCGGTGCGGCGCTGCTCGGGGAGGTGCGGCGCTGCTCAGGCCGGCTACGCGACGTAGCTCCGGCCGGCGTGGCGAGGAGCAGAGCTGCTCGGTCCCGTGGCAGCGGCTCGAAGCAGGGCAGCTTTGATGCGTGCGGGCGGGCGGCGGTCTATTGTATCTACGGCACGGCAACCATCGTGGACCTGCTTTCCTTTTTTCCGATAACATTTCGATGAATGATTCTGAAGTTTGAAAAAGTTAGGATTGATGTGGGCTATGGCCAGTTCATGCAGGTTAAAAAAATTGTGTGAAAATTGTGAATTACATACGTTGACATTTGAAATTTGTCAAAATCTTTTGAATAATAGTCAAATACTTGATGTCAAAATATTTTGGACGAAGGGTAAAATCACAAATAGCGCTAACAAACCCGGGACGAAGGGTAAAATCACATGGGCATTTTTGTCCAATAGTATAAAAGTTAACACCGTTAGGGGATGATGGTGGAATAGGGGCAAAGTGGTGCTTCGTTTTAAAATGACAGGGGTAAATTCACAAAGTTAAAAAAACATGAGCAAAATCACAATTTCGATGCAAAATAGGGGTACAAATGCAAGAGCCCCTAATTGTTTATATTCTCCATTCTATCACGGAGTTTTGATTGTTTCTATCCTCCATCCAGATATCAAAGTGTTGCAAGTTAAATTAAACATGTGCATCTAAGGCAATTCACTTAAAATGTCTCAAGCAGGTTGTCTTGCTTCAATCACCAAAGTTTATTAGCACGTACCACATAAAAGAACCCAACGTTCTTGCAAGCACCATCCAACATTTGGACAACTTGTAGTAAATCCTTATCATTGGCCATATTTGGATCATCAATCCTCTCGACAAGGGCGACAATATCTAACAACGGGAAAAATAACATTGTAAATATATATGTATTTTAGCAAACAAGACGTGTGTCATATGTATCCAATTTCATTGAAGTGAAAGTCAGGTGCATCTCCTCTCAAGAAGCAAAGAAAAAGTACCTGGAGAAATATGGCCCTTGAGAATTGAGGCCCATTTAAAGTTAGAAGAAAAGTCCCATGAGAACTTACTAATCTCACAGGATTATATCACTTAGTTCCCTAATTGAAACTCAATTTTTCCCACGCTCACTGGACTTACTACAGCTCACCCATTTACTCATGCTCTTGTTAGAAGTATAGATAGTTATGATTAGACCCGACACGTGGTTGCACAGGAAGGTGCATCATAAGTAGAGACCATGCATGCACAGTGTGAGTACGCCCATGCATGAGTAATCGTGTCTGTGCATCCTAATCCTATATGTAACCGCCTTATATGTAGGAGTAATTTTTATCTTATTTTATCTTTACTTTATAATATTAAACCGCCAAGAGTTTCTTAGTTTCGATCCCTTTCCTATTTTTTTCGTGTATCTTTTTTCGTTCTTTTTTCACATGTTTTTTTAATTCCGTTTAACCAAGCGCCGCAAACTTCCGTCTCGGTTCTACCGTTTCTGATTCCTTGTTCTGTCTCCGATTCTCACAGCATCGACGGGTGGGCTTGGTCCTTCTAATCCCGTTACGTGCTGTCCGTGATGCGCTTCCCGTTTGGATTTTGTACGATCACTTTTTTGTAGAGGAATTTCGTACGATCACTTGGCAGAATGGCAGGGACGGACGTAGGCTTCTTCTATCTACCTTCCGTGCGCCGTCCCGTAGAACGGTAAAAGCCCACTAGAACACGGCCAAATCGTGCACAGCAGGTTAACATCAGCACCAAAGCAGGCCGCCGATCCATGCCGAGCAACTAAAAAATGCCAAAAAACTATTATTATTTTTTTGCTTGCAAAAATATATCCAGTGCAAAAGAAGTACTTACTTTAAGAGTCCCCAATTATTCTCTTCCAAAAAAAATATCTATCTATCTATCTATCCATCTATCTATCTATCCATCCATCTATCTATCTATCTATCTCAGAGCATCTTCAAGAGTTCACTAAATCCGTTTCTAATCCTTAGTTTTTAGTGAGATGAGAAAAAACCCCTCTCCAACAACTCCTAGGCCCCGTTCGGCTTGCTGAATCTTGGCTGAAACTGGCTGAAAAACACTGTTCTGGCTGAATTGTCGTGAGAGAAAAACACGGTTCCAGCTGAAAAAACAAGCCAAACAAGCCGAATGGGGCCCCTAATCTTTTAGAACTTGAAAAAAAGTCACCTCTATTCCACGTAAAGTTACGCGCTTTCGAGTCACGCGTATTTTCTCTCTTCCGCACGTGTTTGTCAGCCACTCTAAAGGTGGAAAGACGTGGAAAGAATAAAGAGTAGAAAAGAGTTCCTGATGCAAATGTACAAGAGAGAAAGAATATATAAAAGTGATTAGGATAATTTAGAAATAGTTTAAAATTTCTGATGTAAAATTGTCTTCTATATTTTAGGAGTGGGTTATTATAAACTCTTGGAGATGGCCTTCTTTATTTTCTTTTCAATATTTTTTCATGTTTTTAGGAAAAAAATATTGGGTACGGTTGGAGATGCTCTTATATTCTCTCCGTTCTAAATTATAAGTCTTCTAACTTTTCTAGGTACATTATTTTTGCTACATAAGGAGATATATATTATGTCTAGATACATATTAAAAACAATGTATCTAAAAAACTAGAACGACTTACGATTTCAAATAGAAAAATATTATATTACTTAATATTAAATCATGATTTTTTTCTCCATCGCCCATTGGTCCATCTACCCTCACTCTCACCACTCTTTTTACGTCACTCACTTCGATTCGATCCTTCTTGCTCTCATTTAGTTTCGAGTTGCAAAACCTCACTAGCATCCCACTACTCGTGTCGAGGCCTAGCTAGGTGAGTCCAAGCTCATGTGTGTCGCAACTTGTCATACACACATGTGGCTAACCTTCCATCTTTTTATTTGAGCTTATAACAGATATAGGCAATAACCACCCATTTAAGCTGAGTATCATATGAGATTAATTATTTATTTCAACTAGCTTTTATTATGTGCTTTAGGATTTAGTTACAATAAGGGTGGGCCAAGTTGAATTAAATCTAAAAAGATCGATGGAACATGGATTTTAAGCAAGCCAGTCAGCTTAGACAAATGCAGATATCAGATCTAGAGGAGTGGGGAGACAAAGCATACCACAATGCCAAGCTATACAAAGAGAAAACCAAGATGGCATGGTAAGATATATAATTATGGGCCTTCGGTCCATAAAACATGTTATATGTCCCGTTATAATACACGAACATATTTACTAGTATATATAAAAAAGGAAAAGCAAGAAAGAGAAATATGAAAAACATAACCCGGCCCATATGTAAGGGACAGATGGAGTAGCAAGCAACGGGAGGAGGTTAACAGCTTATACCAATGAAAAGCAAGAAAGAGAAATATGAAAAATACAACCCAGCCCATATGTAAGGGACAGATGGAGTAGCAAGCAACGGGAGGAGGTTAACAGCTTATACCAATGAAAAGCAAGAAAGAGAAATATGAAAAACACAACCAGCCCATATGTAAGGGATAGATGGAGTAGCAAGCAACGGGGGAGGTTAACAGCTTACCGATCAGAGGGATCGCGTCGGAATCCATTGTTCTTGTGATGAGAGGAAAATGTTCTGCAAGCAAACTAGCACTACTTTGCTACCTGTATCAAGTGATGAGCCCATGAGGTATGAGGATTAGCTCTTATATATATACATATAGATATAGGACCACTGGATGTGCTAGGAGCAGTTGATCCCATCATATCACATCCTTTTTTCCCCAACCAATTATATGCTATGAATATTAATTACTAGGTCATTTTAATTAAGTATTCACTCTATTCTTAGTTGTAAATAGTTCCGGCCTTTTTTTTACATAGCTTTTAATGTATATATAGATATATTGTATATCTAGATACGTAGCAAAAACTATGAAGCTGGAACGATTTATTATAATTTGGAACGGAGGGAGCAACTACACAGTGTGCCAAAACTAAGAGGCAAAAAACTTAAAGAATATACAACCTACAGATAGGTGTTGGCCCCATTCGCGTGCCCTTAAACCCGGCTTGACCCGCTTCTTTTTTTTTCATCCGGAACAGTGTTTTCCTCTCACAAATTCCTCCAGATTCCTCCAAGCAAACGGGGCCATTGTATATAAGTTCTTGCCACATCACACATTGAGAACTAAATAGATAACTTGTATAGTGGGTTCAAACTATTTAATGCATGGATCCATCCATGATAAAGTGCAAATAAGATCTCCATACACCATTTTGTTGCTTCTTTGATCTAAGTGGGTTCAAGTATAAATACATCAACGCAAATACAATATTTCTTTTGAACCATCAATACAATAAGTTATATCAATAAATATACCATATTATCCTCTTTATTGTGTACATGCTGCAAAATATTAGTTCCAATAAGAGGCAAAGCAAAATGATCTTTTTTGTAAAAATTCAGATTTAGATGAATGTATTGTATCATATGAAACAACTCATTCTTTTCTGAAATTAAGGTTCATTCTTTCTTCTCTCTCTGCCCTTATGCGACCAGCTTCTAAAATTTCAGCAACAATCATAGGCTTAAGAGTAACTTTGCTACCGTTGTATTTGAATGAGCATTTTGTTAGTAGCCTTATTATGCACAACATTATTTGTATCAACCCATGGTTTACCTAGCAACAAATTACATGCTTGTGTCGTTGTGCAAACATAGGAACGAGCTCACATTATAATCAATGGTCGTATCCGTAGGTGTCAAGTCCTCATCAGAACTGTCAACGGACATCAGAAGTTCTGATGTACCTATATAAACCTGTTGGCATGGGTGCTGAGGTTCCTCTCACATAAGAAGTTCCGATAGAGAACTTGCCCGAATCTAGTCTTTTGGATTCCTATCCAAACTGCTTTGAGCTCATGGAAAACTTGAAGATTACATCCTGGAAAGGTTTCTTGTTGGGATAAGACTACTCCCTCTATATATATGTTAGAGGATCATAACTTATTGAAGTATCCAACATCCAATCGATCGTTTTTACATCTCTTACCCCTTTTACCCTACTTTTCCAATGACCTCTTGTTCGGCGCCTCTCTTGACATGATTCGGTGACATTCTAGATGGCCTTACCAATGGTAGGACAATCTCGACATGCTTCTTCCCGACGGGTCTTCCCAGAAGGTGTTCTCGAGCTCTAAGAACAGGCTTCAAATCGGCCTCACCGATTTGTTTGATCGGTCTTGTTGATCTTGGATTTAATCGCTACATGATTAGGTTGTGTGCGACCTTGGACATGCTAGACCTAATTGGTGTGTGACCCAATTTGACATCAACGCATCCGTTCTAAATTATTCGACGTTCTAGTTTTTCTAGATGCATAATTTTTAGTATAATATATCTAGATATAACTAATATGTGGATGCATGCAAAAACTATATATCTAGAAAAGCCAAAAGAATATTATAATTTAGAACAGAGGGAGTAAAACTTTTGGCCTAGAGTAAGTCTCATTCTCGTGTGTTTGTAGACCAAGAGTCACGTTCTCGCGGATTCAAACGATTGAGACGCTAAATCGTTTTTGCTTGCACGGCAGATCATGACTATATTGGTTGAAACAACAAATTAAGCTTACTGGTTGCATTTTGCTATCTCGTGGTACACTGGTGTATGTCACATCCACCTCACAAAAAAGGCATTCCCTGATGGCGATGACATCTGGATATGGACGTGACAAGACTCTTTCTTAGAAAAAAAACTATCGGGTTTATAAACCCGGGGTCCCCAATGGACCCGCTTCCCAGCAAAAAACTTGGCCCATCAGATGGAGTTGCGACAACGCGCGCCTTCCGAGCCAGCCCAGATACATAATGATAGGCCAGGGCAACGATCCGGTCCCCGACCGGAAGGCCTGGCCAAGGTGGGGACACGGTCCAACTTCGACCTCCTTTTCTGACTGGAGATGCGCCGGACCTCTGCTCATGACTCTTCCCCGACCGACACGGTCGGGGCCGACTAGGAACGATCGACCGGGGACACCCGCTCGGTGAGGGCATGGGGATCAGGCGAAGCAGATAAGGTAAGGCGAACAAAGTCAAACCATAATACCGAGGACCGTACCCTACCATACCCTACGCACCTATAGGACGGTGCCACCAGGCCATGCCAGATAGGCACTATGCAACCTTCCAGGCTTGTTAGAACCCAAACAGTGTTGTAGGCGCCAACATTTGCCTTACAGTATTGTAGGCGCCGACATTTGCCATACTAGGCGAACATGGTAAAGCCTGCCACGTGCATCTGGACAAGAATAGTATTGTGGGCGCCGACAACCATCTCGTACCCAACAGCGTGGGCAACAAGACTAGGTAGCACATGTATACATTCTCTCTCTCACTCACTATTAAGAGCCCATCCCCTTTGACTATAAAAGAGGATGAGCTCTCTCCTAAAAAGGGATCGCATCATTCAGACCTCAATAACTCTAGAACTCTAATGTTACACAGAGCATACGCTCCAATACTTAGCGCACGTTAGAGCTCCCATCACTCTCGGCCCTTCGGTTTAGAGTCCGACCGGACCTTTAACACCCCCTTCTTATTTCTACTCGTTTGTAACCCCACAGCAAACTTTGAACACCTAGGCTCAGGAATAAAGTCACCGACCGACCGAAACTGGACGTAGGGCACATTGCCTGAACCAGTATAAATCCTGTGTCATTGAGTGCTAGGCCACATCCGATCACAACGCATGACAAAACTACAAATATTTACTTGTTGGTCACTTTCGCACCGACAGTTGGCACCGTCCGTGGGGAGGATGTCGTGCATTCACGCTTTTGGTCATCGGATGGCCCACCTTTCCACCATCTTTGGCATGGCGGGCTCGAGCGATACGATTCGCATTGGCTCACAGGAGTTTCCTACGCTCCCACCTATTGGGATGTGGGTTTCTCCCATCTTTGAGCCACTCCAGACCTTCCTCTTCGGAAGTCTAGACTTCATCGCTGACTAGCTCGGCGTGCTTCACCTCCGTGAGGAGGCATTCGTCCCGATGTCCACTGGAGGAGGAGCACCCTCCACCGGCCCTGGGCCACTCGATGACCTCAACATCGAGACACTTGCGCTTCGCCTTAAGCCCATGCTGGGCTCGAACCCCACGATGAGTGATGTACATATTATTCTTTACTCGCTATTTAATACCTTCCGCCGACTCTCTCGAGGGACCCCGTTGTCCCCATTGTGACCACCATGCGACTGGTTCCCCTATGGCTTCGCGTCCCCTGTGGACGTGTACGTGTGGGGCTCCAAAGGATGCTGACGCCACTCCCTCTCACATCTGAATTAATGGGGATGGCGGGCTACGCTCCTGCCTCTTTTCACGACCTCATGGATGACGAGGTCGAAAGCGACGACTCCAGCATCGGCGATGTCATGGCACCTGGCCACCCTTTGTCCTGGGAGTGCGCTATGACGGACGCTCCGGGACAGCCACCGGTGGTAGCGGAGTCTCTATAGGCTCACACCCCTCTAGACCCTCGTATGGAGGCCCTAGCGCGTGCACAGTAGCACGGCGAGGAGTTACGACAAAGGCGGCAGAGCCAGCCACCACTTGTGCTGGAGCGCTAGGCGCAACATGCTGCGCCACGCGCACGTAACCTAGCGAGCAGTGGCCAGGGTCGCACCCATCAGGTCTAGCGCAACATCTTGGATAGAGGGAATGACCCCCTCAGTTTGCTTGAGCTGGCTAGAACATCGCTGCTACGGCGATGCTTTCTGCGTGGCCTCCCTAAGCCAACAAGCAATCCATCGGAACCTTCGGGCGCTAGTGGAGACCGCCACCATTCAATAGGTGGAGAGCTTCGCATCACGACACAGGCTCGTGGCCTCTTGTCCAACCGGAGGACTAGGGCCGCACCAGTCGAATCGTTGTGTCCACTCACCACTGCTGTTGATGGGGATGGGACAGGAGGCCGTGGCTGCACCATAGCTGACCCAGCGCCCGCTCCACACCGACCACCTATGCGTGAACGCCTCAGGCCAAACCATGATGCTCATAGTGTCATCAACAATTGACGCAATGCCCAGCACGATGATGACGCCTATCGAGTGGCGGCGAGAGCAGGTGATACAGGCCCTAGCCTGACCATCGAGGAGTGCGGGGACACACACCCTAGGCATGGTGGCTGACCAAACGGCTAGAGTCCTAGCCCGGATAGCCTAGGACCACGCACCTTTGGTCGTCGCATTCAGAGAGCGTCATTTCCACAATGCTTCCGACCACCCACCAACATCGCCAGATACACCGAGGAAACAAACCTCGATATATGGCTTAAAGACTTCCGGCTCGCCTGCTGAGCCGGAGGAGTGGATGAAGACTACTTCATCATTCAGTATCTCCCCATCTACGTGAGGGAGCATGTTCGAGCATGGCTTAAATTCTTCCCGCTCGATAATATCCGCGACTAGGCGAATCTCAAGAGGGTCTTCGTCGGAAATTTCTAGGGGACATATGTCTGTCCTAGGAATTCCTAGGACCTCAAGAGCTGCTAGCAGGAGCCCAACGAGTCCCTACGGAATTACATCCATAGGTTCTCAAAGCAGTGCAACTCCCTTCCTAATGTTGTTGATCCGGACGTCATCGGCGCGTTCCTCTCTAGGACAACCTGTGAGTCGTTGATCCACAAGCTCAGTTGTCTGAAGCCCCATACCACCCGCGACCTGCTCGATGTCGCCATGAACCATGCCTCCGGGGAGGAGGCGGTCGGAGCGGTCTTTAGCAGCAGCCGGGACAGGGGCAAGGCCAAGCGCAAGGACCAAGGCGAAGGCCCCTCCACACAAAGGGGCAAGAAGAACAAGAAGGATCGGCACCGATCGGCCAACCCAGCTTTGGTCACCGTAGCCGATCATGCAGGCAAGCAGCCCCAGTTGGGCTAGCCTAACCACTTCGACAAGCTCATGGAGAGTCCATGCACCAACCACGCCTACCTTGTCAAGCACCTCTACAAAGACTACGAGCTCCTCAAATGCTTCCTACAACAGGCCGGCAAGCCAAAGGAAGGGAAGGGCAAGGAGGAGGCGGCTAGGAAAGGAGGCACCGCGGGCAAGGATGATGACGGCTTCCCTAACCCCGAGGGATGCCATCCACTCCAAGCGCCAACACAAGGTGTGTTACAGAGAGGCATGTGCCGCCGAGATGGCCATCCCCTCTTTCCTTAGCTGGTCAGACTCCCCGATTACTTTTGATTAGAGAGACCATCCTTCCCATGCGCTCGACCAGGTCACTACCCGCTTGTCGTCGACTCCATCGTCCGCAAGAAGCGCCTCACCAAGGTGCTGATGGACAAAGGCAATGGCCTCAACATTCTCTACATCGACACCCTCAACGCCATGCGTATCCCCTGATTGGAGCTCCACCAAGTGAGCTCTCCCTTCCATGGCATGATCCTAGGGACGTAGGCATACCCGCTCAGACAGATTAACCTGCCCATCACGTTTGGCGACCAAGCCAACTTCCACTCGGAGGTCCTCACCTTTTGAGGTGGTGGACTTTCCAGTGTCCTACCACGCCATCTTGGGGCGACCATGCTATGCCAAGTTCATGGTGATCCCCAACTACACCTACCTCAAGTTGAAGATGCCGAGACTGAATGGCATCATCACCGTGGGTAGCATCTTTTCGCACGCCTACACATGCGACCACAAGCATTTCAAGGTCACCATGACCGTCATCAACTCCGCCGAGCTCCCAAATCTTAGGAATTCGTTAACTCCAGCAGTCCCAGACTACAATGAGCCGACCTCCTCGAGTGCCTTCCACCCGACCGAGGAAACCAAGGTGGTGGGAATCAACCCCGCCGACCCGACCAAAACAGTGCGGATTGGGACCAAGCTCCCGGCCAAATAGGAATGCGAGCTTGCCAACTTTCTATGCGCCAATCATGATGTCTTAGCGTGGAAACCTTCTAACATGCTGAGCATACCAAGGGAGGTCCCTGAGCACGCATTATGCCTCGTCCTGGGCTCGAAGCCCGCCAAGCAACGCTTGTGTCGCTTTGACGATGAGAGGCGCAGGGCCATAGGCGAGGAGATCACCAAACTCCTATCAATCAGGTTTATCAAAGAGGTATACTACTCTGACTGGCTAGCTAATCCTATTCTTGTGAAAAAAGAAGACCGAGAAATGGAGAATGTGTGTTGATTATACTGGCATCAACAAGGCGTGTCCAAAGGACCATTTTCCTTTGCCACACATAGACCAGATAGTCGACTCCATCTTAGGATACAAAATACTCTCCTTTCTGGATGCCTACTTAGGCCACCACCAGATCACGATGAAAGAGTCTAACTAGGTCATGACTTTATTCATCACCCCGTATAGTTCGTACTGCTACGTAACCATGCCTTTCGGTCTAAAGAACGCTAGCGCCACCTATCAACGGTGCATGCAGCGATGCTTCGCCGACCAAATCGACCTGTCGAACCAGCCTGACCAAGTCGAGCGGCCGAAGCCAACAATCACTGTCTATGTGGATGACATAGTGGTGAAAACGGCTCAAGCTAGCGACCTGATCGCAAACTTCATTGCAACATTTGTAAACCTCCAAAGGTTCATCATCAAATTGAATCTCGAAAAATATGTTTTCGGGGTTCTAAAGGGGAAGCTGCTCGGATACATCATGTCCGAACATGGCATCGAAGCCAACCCCAAAGAAATCACAGCCATCTCCAACATGGGCCCTATACGTAACATCAAGGGTGTATAGAGGCTCACCGGCTGTTTGGCCGCCCTAAGCGGTTCATCTCCCAACTAGGCGAGCAGGGGATGCCTCTCTATAAACTTCTCAAGAAGACAGACACTTTCGTCTAGACAAAAGAGGCACAACGGGCCCTAGAAAGCCTCAAAGCAACACTGACGTCAGCCCTAGTCCTCGTCGCTCCCGAATAGGGAGAACCCCTCCTCCTCTACATCATGGCAAACAACCATGTTGTGAGCACCGCCCTCGTAGTCGAAAGGGAGGAGCCGGGATGCCCCCTGAATGTTCAATGACCAGTGTACTTCATCGGTGAGGTACTCACCGACGCCAAGGCTCAATACCCCTAGGTTCAGAAGCTTCTATACGCTGTGCTGATGGCGACCCAGAAGCTCCTACACTACTTCACCAACCACAAAGTCATGGTCGTCACCTCATACCCGCTAGGGGACATCGTCCGCAACCGCGATGCCATGGGTTTGATCTCCAAGTGGACCCTCGAGCTCATGGGCCACGATATCAAGTATATCTCCCGCACTACTATTAAGTCTCAGGCTCTCACCGACTTCATCGCCGAATGGACGAAAGTCCAGCTTCCGACCCCAGACGTCACCCACGAGTACTGGATGATGTACTTCGATGGGTTGGTCATGGTGCCTGGCTCGAGGGCTGGAGTGGTTCTGATCTCCCCAGATGGGAGCAGGCACTGCTACACGATTTGTCTCCATTTTTTGGCCTCAAACAACGCCGCGGAGTACGAGGCCCTCATCAATGGACTACACATCATCGTCGAGCTCAGCGCTACGCGGCTTTATGTCCATGGTGACTCAGAGTTGGTTGTCAACGGAGTCATGAAGGAGTCCTCCTGCAAGAGCCCTCTCATGGCAGCATATTGCTAGGAGGTGCGCAAGCTCAAGGACAAATTCTAAGGGATTGAACCGCATCATGTCCCCCGAAAGGACAATGATGTCACCGATTTCCTCGCAAAATTGGCTGCCAGGTGGGTGTCGTCTCCAGATGGGGTCTTCATCAACGATCTCCATTAGCCATCTGTCCGTGTTCTAGAGGATCCGATCTAGATGCACTCCAACACTAATCTAGCATGCAGGGGCACCGACCTCCCGACATGCCCTGACCCCAACCAAGTGCTCGGCGGCTCTGACATGGGCGCCTTCATGGTGACATCGCCCACTGACATCACCATAATGGCGCTCGATCAGGCTGACAGGAGAGCACCACTGCTCACCTGCATCCTCGAGGAGGTTCTCCCACCAGAAAGGACTGAAGCGCGACAAATCGCTCAATGCACCAAGACATTCGTCGCCATTGGTGACGAACTTTATAAACGGAGTCCGTCGAGTGATTCATGACGAACTTTACAAACGAAGTCCGTCGAGCGATTACATGATTTTTATAGGCTAAAATAATTATGCTTTAATTATGAAACTTTTTGTGTATGCTTTATATGTTAATACCTACCTTCATAAAAAGTTTGGTACTGTTTTGATAATTCTAAGTTGGTTAATTAATTTAAGTGTGTTTAAATGCCTTTTATGGATTAATAAAAATACCAAAATGGTTTCTACAAATCCTTAAATGGCTTTGATGTGATTTTGGGTTTGATTGTGGATCTTGGAACACTGCTCCCTTTGTTGTTCCTTGGCAACTTAATCTTTTCCATGTTATGCTTATAATTAACTTGTTAGTTAATAAATAAACTAGTTTACTCAAATGACTAATTAGTTGATGCATGTAGTAAGGTCATGTAATGATCCTTGCTTGTCCTCATGGGTGAACTTGTGTAATGTTAGTTGAATACCTTGCCTTGTTTGACTAGTATAAAGTGATAAGTATTGCTTTCTTAATAACCACATAATCAACTTGTTTATATAATTATTAATATGCTTTAATTATTAGTTTCTTAAAATGACCATGAGTTAAGATGCATGTTAATCTTGTTGGTCCATGTTAGTGTAATTCTTTTGCGATAAACAACTAACCAGCTTGTGGTTAATAATTAAAATGCTTTGTAAGATAATGACCCTAGTTCTTAGTGAAGGAAAGTTGTACTCAAGATAATTAACTTTGTTTAACTTCTATTATGCACTTGTGCACTTCTCATCATGCATCATGGCATGTAGTCCATCATGTTAAGCAAAGCATCATTTATTACGTGTAGTTCATACGAGAGTGAGAAGACTCGTGTTGATCAAGTTTCGGAGAAGGTCCATCCACTAGTGGTGTTGGTGCCAAAGTCTAACTTCTGGACCTTCCTATGGAAACTAACCTTCTCTGCAATGCAAGTATTTACAAATCTTTATTACACTTTACGTCTTGTGAAATATGCATTAAGTAATTAGGAGTTGGTCGAATACTATTGCTGCATGATTACCTTGATATTTAGGTATTCTTAGTCATACCCTGATAGTATGAATAGGTCGATACCTCTTATGCTTAGTAATGCTTAGACTTCGATAGAAGTCGAATGATGGTTTCATCATTCGCAAGGAATAGGTTCTACCTTGCTCTTCTCGACTCTGTTTATGGGTCAAGAGTATACCATGACGATGATAATGTTTAAATTGAGACCCGGCGGGAATTGATGTTATGGTAAGTGTTCTTAGGCAAGCAGGTTCGTCTGGTCGTGCTCATCCTGTCTGTGTCGATTAAGGACCGATCATTGTAGGGCCACTTGTGATCGTGACTTGTAGTACTAGCCACATACTCCGATAAGCCTAATACCTCAGCTATTCCATTATGAGAAAGGACAACCACGCACTGGGAGTGAAGAGATGGCGAGAGTAACGTGTACCCACCCTACGTAAACATCAGGGATGGCGTACGACGATGGAGTCTGTGCTCTCGGGTGGCGCATGACCCATTCTCGTTTTGGAGGATCCGAGTGAGGGTTGATATATGTAGGTCCGGGACCTGCATATGTCGTGTGGTAAGGAAACCCCAGCTAGGCCAAATCGATACGAATCACTGTTTGCTTCACGGTAACAGGAGACACGATCAACTGAACTGCATCGTAGTTAATCAATGAAACATGGTTACTTATGGATATGAGATGAGATGATTTATGAAGTGATTGACTTAGACTAGGTGCAAACTGGATACTTCCTGATAAACTTAATACAAAGCTAAAACATTGAAAGTAAGGATCCACTTATAGTAAGTTTTTCTATAAAAGTTAGTCTTACTTCAATCCTTTCCTTTAAGCCTGCATGCCCTTGGAGCCTTTTTTTAGTCAGGTAAGACTTGTTGAGTACCCTCAAGTACTCAGGGTTTGTTAACCCCTGTTGCAGGTTCTGACTAGTGTTGCTAATTGAGGTCACGTTGGTGGGCTCGACATGATCTGGCTGCTTCTTCTACCTTAGATGCTTCACCTAAGTTGCTTCCATAGTTCGACTCATCTTTTGGAACTCAAGTTAAGTTTTGACTTGAACATGTTTTGTAAACTAATGTTATAAGTCTTTCGTACTCTGATGTAAGTTATTTTTGTACCAAGTGTTGTAATGTTGTGGTAACTCCATGTTGATCCTGTATGAGTTGTAAAATGTCGATGATTCGGGGTTCCCCGAGGACACCCGATAGACTACCTGAGTTATCTAGCTCTCGTGTGCAGCAGTCAGAGGTCTTAAGGACAATGACAGGTGCACTGGGCCATATAATTTGGGTGGTTCTGCCACACTTTTGGACTAGTGGTAGCATGTCTTCCGTAAGCTAACTAAGTTACATTAAATATTGAACTTCTCTATCGCTGACTTGTTCTTCTTGAAATGTAATCGTCCCACATCCTCTTTGCTATTTCATCTCTCATATCATTCCCAGCTTGGCGTAAATTGTTAAATGCTGACACATCATTATTGTATTGGTCGTCTCCTTCTGTTTCAACTTGCATGTTACTTTGATTGATATCTTCGGTGGCACCATGCGCCAGTGACATATCTCCATTGTATAGCCATATAAAATTATGAGTTACACAACAAGCTACAGAGATATCAACTTGTGTGTCAATATCGTACAATGATGCAGCCTTCAGTCTAGGGTACCTCATTTTCAATATACCAATAATTCTCTCTATATGATTTCGGAGTTGAGCATGTCATAGATTGAATAATTCCTTATGATTTTGTGGTTTTTGTCCAGCCCTTTCATGTTCTTGTAGATAGTATCTAGTTCCATGATATGGAGCAAGAAATTCTGGAATGTTAACATAGCCTGCATCTACTAGATAGAATTTACTGGGAGGGACACTAAATCTATGGTTAAGTGCATCTTGAAGAACTCTTGAGCAAACCCCTCCCAACCAGCATGCACATGCGCAAACTTTACAACAAAGTCACATGCGACCATCATGTTTTGTCACTACTATAGACAGGCTTTGTAGGGGCGGCTCATGGGCATTTGTAGGGGTGGTTTGGCCAGCCGCCCCTACCAAAGTGTGGCTACAAATCATCAATTTATAGGGGCGGCTAGTGTCACCAGCCGCCCCTACAACTGTATTTGTAGGGGCGGTTGGTAACACTAGCCACCTCTACAAAAATAATTTGTAGGGGCGGTTGTAACACCAGCCGCCCCTATAAATCCTATTTGTAGGGGCAGTTCACTCTATAACTGCCCCTACAGTACATTTCACACCAAAAAATTTGAAATTTGAAAATTTAAATATGACCAGAACATATATACATATATGTATAATATAATTCATAAGGACATTATATCAACAACTAAATGACAAGAAGATATATGCATTACAAACCCATAATAATTTAAATTACTTCATTACAAACCCATTCATTACAAACACATAATAATTTAAATTTGTTCATTACAAATCATAATAATTTAGATTAGTTCATTATTACCACTAACAGTAACTTCCTAGAATTTTCTAACGTCATACCACATACTTGGAGAAGTGCAGATCATTCATTTCATATGTCAAAATGTCACTGATGTAGCGCAATTTATTTACTAGTGCACTCTCCCTTACTTCACAAGATCGTTCACAAGGTCTACTGACAACGATCAGCATTGGTCGAGAACATTCACTCCTAGTCACAAGAATTTTTACCTAGATTCCCTCTGAAGTGAGAACAGGGCCACCATATTCCCATTTATAACGACCCAAGTGATATATGGCCTGGTTTAAAATGGCTTCAAAGCTACAACTTGCGTATGTTACGTCATTCTCCTGAATCTGCAAGTGTTGGAAAAAATGTGGCTATCAGAACCATGCATATATATAGACATAACAATTAATCTGGATATAAGTTATGAGACTAACCACATCATTCATGTTGTCCTCAGCAAGCTTTGCACAAAATAGTCCAATATCGTGGTGGAGGCCCACATTCAAAGCAGCAATCCTCATGGAGGAGTATGTAGGAATATTGTACCCGATATTTTGAAGCGCCCTTAAACATGCTTGCACAATATATTTTTAAGCAGTAATGTCATGAGGTTGACCACTGCTCGTCCTATCAATGTATAAAACCATACCTTGTTGGTTACCCGCCCTAGCGAGAATAGAAAAGCCAATGCGATATTTCTTGATTCAACCATCTATAGGGAATGTATCAACATTGAGGAAATCAACCCCAAAATTTGAGAGTGTCTCTCTGAACCATGGTATAGGATGAATTGTCTACATTTAAGAATTATATATATCAGAACAAAAATATCTATAGAGGTGTCTTTAAACATGTTACTTACTATGCTTGGATATGGGTGGTTTGCCCTCCCCAATGCTGGTTGGAAGCCCAGATCATACACATAATTATTTGGCAGATCCGGCGAAGGGAGTTCGGTCATATCTTCTCCTAAATTTATGTCAAGGAAAATAGTTATAGTAGAGGAACAGGAGAGGAGAGGAGTAGAAGAAGTAGGAGCAGAGGACAGGAGAGGAGAAGAGTAGAAGTAGTAGGACTAGGAGAGGAGGGTCTACAAAGCAGCATCAGCATTGGTTGCTCATGGAAAGCCTCATCTAAAGTCCAAACACCATCACCAACATACTAATAATTTTTCTACTAACATATCTAACCAGGTGACAGTATCAAACTATCAATTCTCTGAAGAGCGACATACACCATTTGCCTAATTTTCTGTTTGACTCCCGCACAAACAAGATGATCACCATTATTAGTTCATCCCTAAATTTCGTTTTTAATAGAAGGTTCGCTTCATAATGATGAACTGGAAAAAGAAAAGGGCAAAAGGTTCTCTAACTTGCTTAGCAGTTCTACAGCAGATAAGAAAATGCTAAGGAACCAGTTCTTGATAGGAAGACACAACAATCCATTATTTATATATTTACACTGTTAAGTAATAACTTATAGCTCACTACTCACACCAGCTCACCAATCAAAGACAGCGCTTTGTTCTAATAGATGCAAGAAAGTGTGTTTTAGGTACGCGAGAAGGTATAAGAAATAAAAAAGGTCTATAAACCAAAGTAGTCCTATAAAACAACAATATATTAAAAATGAGTAGTAGCAGTAGTAGAGGTCCCAGAAACATGTTAATCATCATTTGATCATGAACTTGGAGCATCAAGGCATCATAATAGAGAAGAGAGGAGAAGGTAATGTAGGGGCGGCTGCTAATGATGTCAAGTTCCTCACAAGTTCTTTATCATCAGCTCATATTCCATATAATGTATGGACTTAGACAATTTCATCATCGGCAAAACAAAGGAGAGGAGAGGAGAGGGGAGATTTGGCAAAAAAAAAGCAACAGCTGCTTAGCAAACATAGAGCAGCAGCTAATGGCAAAAATAGCCAAAAAATAGCTGACTGCTGCCACATGGTTGGAAGACCCCTGCAGATCCACCAAACAAGAGCTGCTTAACAAACATATATATGCTCACTGTTAACAAACATAGAGAGAAGAATAGTAGAGTACAGAGAATCTAGAAACTGTAGGTGCAAGCTGTTTACTTAATTTGTTCAGATCCAGACATAAAAACAAAATGCAGACCATATGTGTCTTAATAAAAACAAAATTACTAGAGAAGCTGTGTACTTTCAAAATGCAGACCGCCTACATATAACAAACATGATTAACAAAATTACTAGAGGAAACCAGAATTAAGAACAATAAAAATTAAGCATTCCAAAAAATACTTATTCCTAAAAATTATCTTTCAGAAATCAAACTAAACATGCAGAGAAGCTATGTAATTAGCTACAGAGCTCTTAGCTCAGCTCAAGCTTAATTGTGGCCACTATGGTTGGTATTACTTTCCATCCATCGTGACAGAAGTATAAATTCTTGATCATCAGATCATCATATCCAGATAATATATGATGTTGGACATTTTCATCATAGGCTAAGGACAGGAGAGGAGAGGAGAGTTGACAAAAAAAATCAGCTGTTGCTTGCCACAAATAATAGATATGAACAACATACAGAAGTTAGGATCTTAGTAATAGTAACAGGATGTTATTAGTAGGATACCTTGGGAAGTTAGGATATCTTAGTAACAATAATAGGATGTTATCTTAGTAACAGTAACAAGATGTTATCAGTAGATATGAACAACCAAAGTGTACGGCAATGTAATCCTTGGGAATAAGGCATGTGCTCAGAAGCAAAAGTATATAATCTGGCGTCACAAACAATGATCATAGATAATGAATAGGCAAAGGAAAAAACCATCACTGGCAATGACAATACAAGCTCAGATCTCATAACTAAGAGCTAATTCCAGCCGCATAGTAGGTGACTAAATAGGCAATCAGCAGTAGCTCTCATCGGTGCGTCCAAATTACACAAAACAGAACAGGGAGAAATGAATGCAAGAAAATAGAAGCAACCAATTGACCATTGCCTCAGCTATCATGGGATAGGCATAAAGAGATGGCAAAAATGGTATCAACACTGGCCATGGTCATAGCAATACCAAATTTAAGCAAAGAAAAGCCAGATTCAAGCCAAGCTGAAATAGAGATCAGCAGGATATATTGGGCAGGCTTAATGTATAACCAGACTTGTTTTACTGGGAGTCTGGGACTGGGTTCTCCATTTCCAGGGCTTGCTCTATACCTGAACCTCATAATGCCTAACCCATATACACTTTTGTGTTCAGAACCAAGCTAAGGACACCCCAAAAGTACATTGTTTTTTTTCCAAAAGCTATACAAGCTACCAACAAATGCTTTTGTCTATCTGCCCTCCTGGATGTCTAAGGGGTTCAGGCGTTCAGCTCCTCCCATGTTCCATGTAATGTTGTTCACATGCCACCCAAGCCTCTCCAGTCTCCATGGTTTTAGAAATATGTTTCTCAATACATTAAAAGAATATATGGCATATTCCATGCCTCTGTTTGCAAGGTCACATTTAATCTAAATGATGAAAAGTACTGTCAGAAATATTCAATGCAACACATAGTAAGCCCCAAAAGTCAATAGAGACAACTGAGCAAGCAAAAAAACTATGGAATCACAAAAAGTAATATAATAAGGGGAGAAAAGGTGATGTCATTACATCTCCAGTAGGTGCTTCATTTGAAGACCTGAACAACATCACTCTTTATTTATCTACTAGAGGATGGTTTCATTTGAAATAAGGGTAAAACCCAATCATCAAATGTCTAGTGATATAGACATGTCTGAACTATAAATGTTGTAGGCAACCAACAAGCATATCTTGATAATAGAGAGAATAATTGGTTCTCAAAAGTAAATCACTCCAACAGAAAACCATGATTAGAAAATGAAATGCTTATAAACAGAATCAATAGGTTAAATCTAACATAATGTATAATATGATGCATAGAACTATTCTGACTCATATAATAAATATAGATGCACCTAATAGGCTAATACCCATGTGGCTTCTAACACCTAAACTAGTTCTGCAAATAGACAATGGTGCCTTTTTAGTGGGAAAACACTTATAGAAAGGGAAAATTTGATAACTGGACCAAATACAAAAGCAAAAGCAAGTTGGATCTGAATGAGCACTGAAATTACTCTACAATATAGGCAAAAAGCTATAGAATCTCAATCAAACGACCTTAACTAATTAAGATGTTCCTTGTCATCCCAATGAATGCCCTGTTTTGAATTTATCATCTCAAGAAACTAAAACATAAAAAATGCCATTGCTCTATATCTGCTAGATGAAAATAATCTAGTTTTGCCTATAGAAATGTGAAATCCTATAACATGTTGTATAAATATGAAGACTTCTGCTAACATTATTGCTTCAAAGGCCTTCTGAAAGCAAAGATGGTTCATGACAAAATTACTTAAGTTATGTGCATGCTTCAATTGGAATGGACACACACTACCAGGAAACTGAATTACCTTGAGGGCTGTAGACAGCCAAGTAAATAGCTCAAGGCGGGAAACCATAAAGGAAATAGCTCATGGTGGGAAACCATCAGCAAAGTCCACCAAAAATACAAGGCAAGGGAAATACATTTCCTTGGCTGTTTGGCTGCCAAGGAAAATAGGGCCACATCTAATGTGTCATACGGCAAAGGAAATGTCTTAATGCCAAGTAAATAGCTTTTGTTTGGAGACTCGTACCCCACAGGCCAAGGAAATGTTCCAACCAACCCAGGCAGCTTTAAAAAACGCCAAGGTAATGGCTATTTTCCTAATCCTAGAGCTAACTGGTAGTCAAGTACTCAAGTGTATGAGTCGAGTATGTAGAATCCAAACATGCTGAAACACAGCTATGACTATGAGGCAGCATATCTACTGTAGTTTAGACTTGACTATTTCCACTAGCTATTGACTAGGAATACTTTTTAGATTGGTGCTAAATGAAAGACCAAATAGAAAAGTTCACACATAGCAGCAAACAAAAGAGGACTAAAATATGGCCAATTGGATGTGTTTTGGACCAAAAACTGAACGAAATCAAACATAGCATCTATCAGAATGGTACACTGGATATGTGCAAGGATGACAAAAAGGGTGGTGGTGGAGCAAGAATGGAGGAGAGGGGGTTGGAGCTTACCTGCAGGACGCCGGGGCGCACCGACACCGGGGTCGCCGGCGGAGGGAGAGCGCACGGGCACCGGGGCACTGGGCCGCCTAGGGGAGGGAGCGTGGACGCCGGAGCGCATGGGTACCAGAGCCACCGGGGGAGAGTGCAGGGACACCGGGGCGCACCAGCACTGGGCCACCGACGGAGGGAGTGCGGACACCAGAGCGCACGGCGACGGAAACCCTATCCACCGGGGGGAACGGCGTCGCCCATGGCTAGGGTTCCGTAGCGGGTCCCAGTGGTGAATGGAGCCAAGGAAGCTCGGGGGAGGACTGCCAGAGTGCATGGCCAGGCATGCACGGGCCGGCGAAGGTGAGAGGAAGCGGGCAAGGTGGCGGTGGCAGTTTATTCGACAGCCTGACGATGTCTGAAAAGAAGAATCACGCCCTATGTCGGGTTCATAAACCCAGGGTCCCTCATGGACCTACTTCCCAGCAGACGACATTGCGAACGACATGCAACTCCTGGGCCGGCCCAAAAACCTAACGACAGGCTAGAAGGGCGATCTAGTCTCCCACCGGAAGGCCTAGCCAAGGAGGAACCACACTTGCTTCTGACTCCGCCTGCCTCTCCGACTGGAAGGCCTAGCTAAGGAGGAACTGTGCTCGCTTCCAACTCCGCTCACCTCTCCAACTGGAAGGCCTAGCAAAGGAGGAACCACGCTCGCTTCTGACTCCGCCCATCTCTCCAACTGGAAGGCCTAGCCAAAAGAGGACCAACGCTCGCCTTTGACTCCAGCCCGCCTCTCCGACTAGAAGGCCTAGCCAGCTCGACTCCGACTCCGATGCTCGCTTCTGACTCTAGCTCATCTCTCCGACCAGAAGGCCTAGCCAAGGAGGAACGGCGCTCACTTCTGACTCTGGCCCGCCTCTCTGACCAGAAGGCCTAGCTGAGAAGGGATGACGCTCGCCTCCAACTCTAACTCGCTTCTCCAACTAGGAGTACACCGAACCTCTGCTTATAGCTCTTCTCTGACCGAAAGGCCAGAGCCGACTCAAGAACGACCGACTGGGGACGCCCGCTCAGTGAAGACCCAGGAAATGAATAGAGCAAGTAAGGCAAGGTGCTCCAGTCAACCACAATATCAGGGACCGTACCCTGCTCACCTACAGGATAGTACTGTCAGGCCATGTCAGAAGGATGCACCGCAACCTTCCAGACATGTTAGAACACCAACAGTGTTGTGGGCGCCGATATTTATCCTACAGTATGGTAGGCACCGACATTGGTCATACCGAAATATCACGATGGAGCCTACCACATGTATCCGGACATCAACAGTGTTGTGGGCACCGACAAACCGCCTAGTACCCGACGGCATGGGCAACGAGACTAGAAAACACACACACACACACACACACACTCTTTCTCTCACTCTCTCTCTTGTAAAGCTGTCCCCTTCATCTATAAAAGGGGATGCTCTCTCTCCAAAAGGAAGAGAGACAGCTCGACCACCAGGATTGATTCATGAATGATTCAAACAACCTACGATTCGAATGATTCCTATAGAGCACATGCTCAAATACTTAGCGCACATAGGAGCTCCCATCTTTCTTGGCCCTTTGGTCTAGAGTTTGAACAGACCTCTTGCACCCCCCATCTTACTCCCTTTCATTTGTAACCCCACAGCAAAATTCGAGCACCTAGGCTCAGGAATAAAGTCACCGACCGACTCAAATTGGACATAGGGCACGTTGCCTGAACCAGTATAAATACTATGTCATTGAGTGCTAGGCCACATCTGATCACAATGTATTGCAAAACTACAAATATGTACGTGTTGGTCACTTTCTGCACCGACAGTTGGTGCCGTCCGTGGGGAAGACGCCGTACGTTCATGCTTTTGGTCATCGGATGGCCAACCTTTCCGCCACCTTCACCATGGTGGGCTCAAGTGATATGACTCGCTTTGGCTTACTAGAGTTTCCCACACTCCCACCTATTGGGATGTGGGTTTCTCCCATCTTCAAGCCGTCCCAGGCCTTCCTCTTCGGAAGCCTAGACTTCACCGCTGACCGGCTCGACGTGCTTCACCTCCACGAGGAGGCACTCATCTTGACGCCCATCAGAGGAGGAGCGCCCTCCATTAGCTCTAGGCCACCTAGTCACCTCTCCGACGAGGCGCCTACGCTTCGCTCTGAGCCCACACAGGGCTCAAACCCAACCGTGAGTAACATACGCTTTGTTATTTACTCGCTATTTACTATTTTCCTCCGACTCTCTGGAGGGACCCCGTTGTACCTACCGCGACCGTCATACGATTGGTTCCCCTATGGCCTCACATCCCCTATGGACGCATACGCCCGGGGGCTTGAAGGATGCTGGCACCGCCCCCTCCCACATCCGAATTCATGGGGATGGTGAGCTATGCTCCCGCCTCTTTTCACGATCTCATGGATGACGATGTTGGTAGCGATGGCTCTAGCATTGGCGACGTCGTGGCATCTAGCCACCCTCTGTCGCATGAGTGCACTATGGCGGATGCTCTAGGATAGCCGCCGGTGGTGGTGGAGTCTCTCCAGACTCACACCCCTCTGGACCCTTGCGTGGATGCCCTCGCGTGTGCCTAGGAGCACGGCGAGGATCTACGACAAAGGCGGTAGAACCAGCCACCACCTGCGCCGATGCGCTCGGCACACCACGATATGGCCCGTGCACATAACCCGACGAGTGGCGCTCAGGGTCACGCCTGCTAGGTTCAGTGCAACATCATCGACGGGGGGAACGATTACCCATAGTTTGCTCAGGCTGGTCAAAACATCGCCGCGGTAGCAATGCTTCTACGCGGCCTTCCTAAGCCTATCGACCCACAGGAGTAGACGGTCCACCAGAACCTCCGGGCACTGGTGGAGACCGCCGCCATTCAACAGGTGGAGAGCTCCGCGTCACGACACCGACTCATGGACTCACTCCCCACCAGGGGAGCGGGGACGCACCAGATGCATCGCTCCATCCGCTCACCTCTATAGCGGCCGAGCATGGAATAGGAGGACGCAGTTGCACCATGGCCTGACCCGATGCCGGCTCTACACTGACCACTTGTGCGCGAATGCCTTGGGCCAAACCGAGATGCTCGCATCATCATCAACAACCGGTGTCAGGACTAGCATGACGATGACGACCATCAAGGGGACCCACGAGACGCACCCTAGGCGTGGTCGCCGATTAGACGACCGGAGTCCTAGCTGGATGGCCTGGGACCATGGGCTTTTGGCCGACGCATCGAGAGAGCATCGTTCCCTCAGTGCTTCTGACCACCTACCAACATCGCCAAGTATACTGGGGAGACAAACCTCGGTATATGGCTCGAGGACTTCTGGCTCACCTGCCGAGCCAGAGGAGTGGATGATGACCACTTCATCATTCAGTACCTCCCCATCTGTATGGGGGAACATGTTTGAACATGGCTCGAATTCCTCCTGCATGACAGCATCTACAACTGGGCGGACCTCAAGAGGATCATCATCAGAAATTTTTAGGGGACGTATGTCTGCCCTAGGAACTCTTGGGACCTCAAGAGCTGCCAACAGGAGCCCAATGAGTCCCAGCAGGATTACATCCATGGGTTCTCGAAACGATGCAACTCCCTTCTTAATGTCGTCGATGCGGACGTCATCAGCACATTCCTCTCTAGGACAACCTGCAAGTCCCTAATCCACAAGCTTGGCTGCCTAAAGCCTCGTACCACCCGTGACCTGCTCGATGTCGCCATGAACCATGCCTCCGGTGAGGAGGTAGTCGGGGTGGTCTTCAATGAAGGCCGGGACAAGGGCAAGGCCAAGCACGAGGATCAAGATGAGGGCCCCTCCACATAGAGGGGCAAAACGAACAAGAAGGATCGACGCTGACTGGCCAACTCCACGTTGGTCGCCGTGGCCGATCACGTGGGCGCAGCCCCATCAGGGCTAGCCCGGCCACTTCGACAAGCTCATGGATAGTCCATGCACCAACCACGCTTACTCCATCAAGCACCTCTACAAGGACTACGAGCTCCTCAAGCGCTTCCTATGATAGGCCGGTGGGCCAAAAGAAGGAAAGGGCAAGGAGGCAACAGCGAAGAAAGGAGGCACGGCGGACAAGGATGGAGACCGATTTCCTGACCCCAAAGAATGCATCATGATCTTTGGGGGATCCGATGCCATCTACTCCAAGCGCCAGCACAAAGTGCGCTACAGAGAAGCATGCGTCGCTGAGACGGCCGTCCCCACCTTCCTTCGCTAGTCGGAATCTCCGATCACCTTCGATCAGAGGGACCACCCTTCTCATGTCACCAAACTGGGTCGCTACCTGCTCATTGTCGACCCCATCGTCCACAAGAAGCGCCTCACCAAGGTGCTAATGGACAGAGGTAGTGGCCTCAACATCCTCTACGTCGACACCCTCGACACCATGCGTATCCCCTGGTCGGAGCTCTGCCAAGTGAGCTCTCCCTTCCACGACGTGATCCTAGGGACATAGGCATACCCGCTCGGGCAGATCGACCTACCCGTCACATTTGGTGATTGAGCCAAGTTCCGCTCAGAGGTGCTTACCTTCGAGGTGGTGGACTTCCTAGGGTCTTACCACACCATCTTGGGGTGGCCATGCTACGCCAAGTTCATGGCGGTCCCCAACTACACCTACCTGAACCTGAAGATGCTGAGACCGAATGCGTCATCACTGTGGGTAGCACCTTCTCGCACGCCTACATGTGCGATCACGAGCATTTTGAGCTCGCCACTACCATCATCAACTCTTCCAAGCTCCCGTGGCTCGGGGAGTTATCGACCCTAGTAGTCCCAGACTGCAACAAGCCAACCTCCTTGACTGCATTCCGCTCACTCGAGGAGACCAAAGCGGTGGGGATCGACCCCACCGACCCAACCAAGACGGTGCGGATCAGAACCTAGCTCTCGACCAAATAGAAATGCGAGCTCATCGACTTTCTATGCGGCAACCACGACGTCTTCGCATGGAAACCCTCTAACATGCCAGGCATACCATGGGAGGTCACCGAGCATGCACTACGCCTCGTCCTAGGCTCAAAGCCTGCCAAGCAACGCCTGCATCGCTTTGACGATGAGAGGCGTAGGGCCATAGGCGAGGAGATTGCTAAACTCCTAGCAGTCGGCTTCATCAGAGAGGTATACCACTCCGACTAGCTTACCAATCCTGTTCTTGTTAAAAAGAAGACTGGGAAATGGAGAATATGCCTTGATAATACTAGCCTCAATAAGGCTTGTCCGAAGGACCATTTTCCTTTACCACGCATAGACCAGATAGTCGACTCCACCTCAGGATGTGAAATCCTCTCCTTTTTGAATGCCTACTCAGGCTATCACCAGATCGCGATGAAAGAGTCTGACTAGCTCATGACTTTGTTCATCACCCCATATGGTTTGTATTGTTACATAACTATGCCTTTCGGTCTGAAGAACACTGGCGTCACCTACCAAAGGTGCAGGCAGCAACGCTTCACCGATCAAATCGACCCGCTCGATCGGCCTGACCAAGTTGAGCGGCCAAAACCAATAATCGCCATCTATGTTGACGACATAGTGGTCAAAACGGCTCAAGCTTGTGACCTTATTGCAAACTTAGTCGCAACATTCACGAGCCTCTGAATGTTCAACATCAAATTGAATTCTGAAAAATGTGTTTTCAGGGTTTTGAAGGGGAAGCTGCTTGGATACATTGTGTCAGAACGCGGCATTGAGGCCAACCCCAAAAAGATTTTGCGGACATCTCCAACATGGGCCCTATACACAATGTCAAGGGTGTACAGAGGCTCACCGGCTGTTTGTCTGCCCTGAGCCGATTCATCTCTCGGCTCGATGAACGGGGGATGCCTCTCTACAAGCTACTCAAAAAGACAGACATGTTTGTCTAGACTAAGGAAGCACAGCATGCTTTGGAGAGCCTCAAAGCGTCAGTGATGTCGGCCCCAATCCTCGTCGCTCCCGAACGGGGAGAACCCCTCCTCCTCTACGTCGCGGCAAGCAACCATGTGGTGAGCGCCGCCCTAGTTGTCGAAAGGGAGGAGCCAGGACACCACCTTAAGGTACAATGACCCGTATACTTCGTCGAAGAAGTACTCACCGACCCCAAGGTCTGGTACCCCTAGGTGCAAAAACTCCTATACGCCATGCTGATGGTGACCCGGAAGCTCCTGTACTACTTCACCAACCACGAAGTCTCGGTCGTCACTTCATACATGCTCAGAGACATCATCCGCAACTACAATGCCGCGGGATGAATCTCCAAGTGGGCACTCGAGCTAATGGGCCACGACATCAGGTATATCCCCCGTACCGCTATCAAGTCTCAGGCTCTCATGGACTTTGTCGCTAAATGGAGGTCCAGCTCCCGACCCTAGACGTCTCCCACGAGTACTGGACGATGTACTTTGATGGGTCTATAATGGCACCTGGCTCGGGGGCTGGAGTGGTTCTGATCTCCCCAGATGGGAGTAGGCTCCACTACGCAATCCGCCTCTACTTTTCGGCCTCAAACAATGCCGTGGAATATGAGGCCATCATCAACGGACTGCGCATCGCCATCTAGTTTGGTGCTACGTGACTACATTCGCGGCAACTCAGAGTTGGTCATCAACCAAGTCATGAAGGAGTCCTCCTGTAAAAGCCCCCCCATGGCAGCATACTGCTAGGAGGTGCGCAAGCTCAAGGATAAATTCCAGGGGATCGAGCTACACCATGTCTTGTGAAAGGACAACGATGCTACCGATTTTCTCACAAAATTCGCTACCAGGCGGGTTTTGTCTTTGGATGAGGTCTTCATCAACAACCTTCATGAACCGTCTGCCCGGATCCTAGAAGGTCTGATCTAGACACACCCCGATGCTGACCCGGCGCTCGGGGGCTCCAACCCTAGTGCCTCTGTGCCGATGTCGCCCGCTGATGTCGCCGTGATGGCACTCGATCAAGCCGACTGGTGAGCGCCGCTACTCGCCTACCTCCTCGAGGAGGTTCTCCCACCCAAAAGGACTGAAGCGTGATGGATCGCTCGACGTGCCAAGACATTCATTGCGATTAGAAATGAACTTTACAAACGGAGTCCGTCGGGGGTACTCATGAAGTGCGTCCATACCGACCAAGGCAAGCAGCTCCTTCTCGAGGTCCATGTCAAAATCTTCTGACATCACATGGTCCCTAGGTCGCTGGTCAGAAAAGCCATTCGCCAAGGTTTTTACTAGCCCACCGCGCTACTAGATGTAGAGGAGGTCGTCCGTAGGTGTGAAGGATGCCAGTTCTATGCTCGGCAAACTCATTTGCCAACATAGGAGCTCCAAACCATCCCCATCACCTAGCCGTTCACAGTCTAGCACATCGACATAGTAGGACCCCTTAAAAAGGGCTCGGGCAGCTTCACTCACCTACTCGTAGCGGTCAACAAATTCACCAAGTGGATAGAGGCAAAGCCCGTCACCAACATCTACTCGAAAGAGGCAGTCAAGTTCTTCCTTGACATCATCTACCGGTTCGGCGTTCCTAACTGTATCATCACTGACCACGGAACTAATTTCACCAGGAAGAAGTTCCTATACTTCAATGATGGATACGACATCAGGATCGACTGGGCCTCGGTCGGACATCCATGTACTAACGGCCAGGTTGAGCGAGCCAATGGCATGGTCCTCCAAGGACTCAAGACGCGCATCTTTGACCGACTGAACAAGTACGCCAGGCAATGGGTTGCAGAGGTCCCTGCGATCCTCAGGAGCCTAAGAACGACCCCAAATCGATCCACAGGGTCAACACCCTTCTTCCTAGCCTACGGAGCTGAAGTAGTGATGCCCTCCGACCTCAACCACGGTGCCCCAAGAGTGAAGCCCTTTGACCGTGACCGAGCCATGGAGGCTCAGCAAGACGTAATTGACCTGCTCGAGGAGGCCCACGAGACGACCATCATTCGCTCTGTTCACTACCAGCAGACTCTCCGTAGGTACAATGAGAGGAAAATCAGAGGGAGAATCCTCGAGGTCGGAGACCTTGTGCTTCGAAGGACCTAATCGACCAAGGAGAAGCACAAACTCTCTCTACCATGGGAAGGACCCTATACGGTGACCAAAGTGATACGACCGGGCACCTACCGACTGAAGGACGACAACGGCGATGTTCTCACCAACACTTGGAACATCGAACAGTCACGTTGTTTCTTCCCCTAAAAATTTGGTCTTACCGCTTTCTTTCACTTAACGTTTGCTCCTACAAGTGCCCTGGCTCGAACACTCTTGGCCCGGGTCACTCGGGGGCTCCACGAGGGTGCAATACCACCTATCTTTTTTACTATCTTATGGTAAATACTCTTCTACCCGAATGAAAGGGTGGTTCATTCCTTTAATTGCCTTACGTAACTTTGCTTTAAACATTTTGACCAATCACACCCTACCACGACCTACGGTTACAAGCAACTGAGCCTCGCGGGCCACGCCCAAGTTCTTAAGGTTGTAGCCTACGGTTCAAATGGGCTGGTGCAAAAAAGAAAGAATAAAAAAACAAAGTTATGCTAGGGTAAAAATAAGGAATGGATGGGACAAGCTTACTCAAACAAAGTGATTCATCACAAAATGAAATGGATGTATTCAAGAATATGAAATGTTCACACGGGGGCTCCCCCATGAACTTAACTTTTACATCTGCTAAACTACTTTTACCCTAATTCCTACTGTGGCTGCCCGGTGGCATCGGCTGATGGCGCGATCGACGAAGGTAGGGGTTGCTCGCTCTCCGGCCAGATGACACTTGGCTTGGTCAGAGGCTGGGCGACGTTCGCTTCTGACCCAGGCTCCACTCCATCCACAGGCTAGGTGACGTCCTCCTGGTGCGTGCCTTCAGCCGCGTTCACACGGCGGGCATCCATCACCCACTGCGCGGAGACTTGCTCGGCCACCAACTGTGCGTGTGGCAGCAAGCTTTCCTTGAGCGGGTGGATGGCCTCCAGGCTCCAGCCATCGGCATACCCACTACAGATGGCTGCGAAGTCCAGATCCGGGTGGTGCATCACCACCGAAGTCAGCACCTCGACGTTCCATAGAACATCCTGTTAGTGATGAGCGCTCGAACTTCATCTAGGACCTCCGCCAGTCGGATGGCGAGCGTGCTGGTGCTCGACACTAACCCGAACACCTCTGTGACGATGACCTAGGCGACGTTGTGGATCTGGCCAAGCTCCCCCTTGAGAGCACATCGCTCTTCAAGGGACTGGGCCAGCGCCTCCGCATTCCGACCACCATCACCTTGGTCGTCTCCAAGTTATGCTCCAATAACCCAACCTTTTCACCTAGTTCTAGAAGAAGGATGATGAGCTCAGAAGCAGGTTAAAGGGAAAACCAAGACATCAACCAAAAGTAGAAAAGGTATGTACCGAGGTGGGTATTCTCGAGGATGGAGAGCCCTTCTTCCTGCCGAGTCACCTACTCACATAGCCAAGCGTTCGCCTCCTCCACCCTGAGCACCTGGCCCCGGAGTGCGAGCACTTCCTGGTCGACCTCCGACCGGGCCTTCCGCTCTGACTCCAGGGCCTTCTGCTCTGACCCAGGGCCTCTAGGAAACTCTAGAGCGCCACCTCAGTCTCCGCTAAGGACTTTTGGAGCATCACCTTAGTCTTCGCCTAGCGGACCTTCGCCGCCTCATACCCCCGCTCAGCGGCGGTCGCTCGCTCCACCGCCTGTGCCTCCATCAACTCGGACGCTCAGCCTTGAGACTCACAGTGGGTGGACTCTAGCTCGTGCACGAGCTCAGTGACCTGCCTTGACATCATGGCCTCCCAAGCATGCTCCTCCCAGAGGAAACGGGACTTGAGGCTCGACATCTCCTCCAAGCCCTACAAAGCAAGAAGCAAGCATGCTGAGACAATCGATGAAAGACCAATGAGTCAAGGATGAATGTAGAAAACTTACCTCTGTGATGTGGGGCAGGTCGACCGTGACCGCCTAGTGGATGGACTTGACCCGCTCTAGGGCCACCTCGAGCTTCACCCTGGTTTGGCTGAGATCGGACTCCATGGTGAGTCCTCTCCCCCAAGAACGTCCTAGAGCTGCAACTCCTGCTCATCTCGAAGGATGAATCGCACCTTCCTCAGGTCGTCGGGGCAGGGCCACACTAGGTTGGTAGCCGCCCCCAACCCGCTGGAAGGCCCCACCAATGACCAGACAACCGCCAGCTCCTACGACGGTGGGATGGCCGACGGCTCCACCTCGGTGCCCACCTCACCAGGGCAGATGGTCTCCACCTCCTCAACCTCACGACCCACCGATGGTTGTTCTGCCTCTGGTCTGGCTGTGTCTCCTCCTGACCAAGATAGCTCCAACCAGGAGGGTGAGCTATGTGTCCCTCAACCGGGTGAGGCAGGGAGCCCGGTCTCCCTCCCCTCTTCTGCTGCAGCCAGTGTAGGAGGGGTCGCAAGGGTCACCTCAGACGCAGCCTTTGCCATTGCCACTAGGATCTCCGCCAACACCATTGCCGCCGCTGCCGCCGTACTCACAACCGACCCAGGGGGTGCCGCCCCTGGAAGGGAAGGTCACACCGCCACCACCCTGCTCTCCCTACCACTCGTCGTGACACGCTGCAAGGTGGGCCTCCACTCCTCCCGCATAGGAGGTGGGGCAATGCTCAACCTCGGTAGTATCTGGCCACTGTCGAAAAACTACAGGTCAGTCGCACTCCAAAAACTCAACTACGAGATCGAAAAGAAATGAAGAAAGCATACCGGGATGTAAGCGATAGGGCTTTGAAGCCCTAACCCACAGGCAATGGGCTCGTTGGATGAGGGCTACTCATAGGTTATGAACCAGCCCCCTCACCTCGATCGGGGGGAGTCGAATCAGCCGGCTCCCGATCGGCCCGCGAGTCGTCGTGACCGTCGGCTCGATGTGTGCCGATAGGAGCAGTTGGCGGGGCGTTCCCCCATTGCGGGTCACACACTGGCGCCAACCCTAAAGATGCGCGGGTGCGAGCCTGCCCCACCGTGCCTAGAGCAGGTGGGGACAAGGGCGGTGACGCCTCCGAAAAGCGCAGCGACTGCGTTCGCTTTACCTCCCGCTCACCAACGGCATCTGAGCTCGCAGCGCGCTTCCTCGGCATGGGAATGTCGCCATGCCTCTCTGCCTCCCGTCCACCGCTAGCGGACACAGCCGTAGGCTCACGACGCTCCACCAAGGTCGCGACAACCTCCCAGCCCCTCTCGTCCTTAGAGGAGATCACGTCATCACCCATCTCCGTGGGATCCTCCGACTTGAGCTCTGTCTCCACATCGCTCCTACTTTCGCCTGCTCGGACCCGCCAGGCAATCTCCATCTCCCTTCTGTGCTTCCTTTGAGCCTTCTCAGCTCTCTTCTTCTTCTTGACATCCGCCTCCTCCTTTAGGGCAGCTTGCCGAGCCACGCCCTCCGGCCCCTTCGGAAGATGCGGCTAGGACTTGTAACATTCAAGTCCCTATGAAATAGATGACTCAAAGTAATGAATACAGGAGAGCAGGATCAAAAGGGACACGAAATAAGGAGAGGAGAATGTACCAGGTTGGACAACTTCAAAGCGTGGAGAGGTCCGGGCTTCCCTTCGAGGGTCTCTTTGGCCCTCAGCTACAGCATCCGGTCGAGTCGGCTCCAGACTCCATCCTTCGCCAACTCCTTCAACGACGCACGGTAGGGGTTCGTTGGGCTGTTGTACATCCACATAGGCCGCGTCCTCTCTGCCAGTAGGGCGACCTAACGATAGAAGAAGGTGTGGAACACCCACAGCCTGTCAAGGCCCTGCTGTACCAGCTTCTAGAGCTCCACCCCAATTACCTCTAGCTTATTTTGCCAACTGGTGGGCCCCCATGACCAGCTATCCCACCTCTCCGGCCTCCTTCTAGTGAACGGCGAGAACGGCACCTCCATTGGGTTCCTAATGTAAAACCACTCCCCATGCCACCCCCGATTGGAGTCGTAGGGGGTGTACATGGGGTAGGAGCCCGACGCACTCAGCTTCTTCTGCGGCATGAAGCCTCCCACCAGCGCAATCCTAAGTGGCTTCCCCTCCAACAAGGCTTGCCTAGAGAAAATTCGTCGGAAGAAGTCCATGTGTGGCTCCATCCCGAGGAAGGCCTCACAGATGGTGACAAAGCCAGCGACGTGCAGCACCCCAGTCGGGTTAAGGTGTTGTAGCTTTAGGCCCCACTCATTAAGGAGCCCACACATGAACCAGTGCGCAGGGTATCCTAACCCACACTCATGGAAGGAAAGGAAGGAGACAACCTCACCGGCTTGAGGTCACGGGAAATTCTCCCCTGCAGGAGCCCTCTAGTGCACCACCTCCATCGGCGATAGCACTCCCTTCTTGGCGAAGGCGGCCAACACCGACTCACTCACGCAAGATGACCTCTAGCTTGACATTGCGCTCTCGATTCACGAATGGATCTGTGAGTTTCTCCTTCCCCTCGCTCTCCCTTTTTTTCCTAGGAACTGCCGTGGCACACGAATGCTCTTGGCGAAGAGGAAGAAGGAGGAGAGACAGCAGATGGGGAATAGGTAAAGGAATGGGACAGAAGCCCTCTCCCTTCCCCTATTTAAAGAGGAGGTCTAGTTGGGGAAAGGCGAAGGATTGGGGCAAAAAACCCTCTCCCTTCCCCCATTCAATGTGGATGGGATGAGACGGGACACATCCTGACTGATGGGATGCGCCCAGCTCGATGAGACGGTGCTTGGTTAGACGGGACGTGGCCTGGGTATGGCCCACCACTACCGCATGCCGGGCGTGGGAAACAAGGCGCAACTACGCGTAGGTGGCTCTCCGCCTTCCCAGGCAAGACTTGGAAGGGCCCAACAACGGGATCTTCGACCAGGAGAGACCAACGGGCTTCCTGAGTTGATCAGATGGCTCAGGCAAACATCGAGAGATAGGTAAGGAGTAGAGGGACGTCCCATGTGGGCCACGTTGACTCCATCATGAATGACAAGCGTGGATCCTGTTTGGACATATCTGGTAAAAACTCCATAGGCCTGTCACTCGGGTCGTCAAGGTAACTCTACCAATCCCTCCTACTTTATTTTTTTCGATACATGATCATTCATTCATCCACACTCATACATGCATTAATGCATTCATTCATACAGTCATTCATTAATCCCATACATCTGAAGCATCGCGTATGCAGTTAAATGCATCACAACGCTCCATGTCACGTCACGAAGCGGAAGTTGCCTCATTCGACATGAGCAACGACCGATCGGGGTTCGAAGGCTAGCCCACGAAGGGCTCGAGGCCACCTCACGTCAAACAGAGTCAGGGGAGAAAACGCAGACGAGCCCTTGCCCAGTCTGCTTCGAAGCAGACAAGGTCATCTCAACCTTCTCGTTTGATCCTAACCTTGAGCCATGCTCATAGAATCTCCATCGAGGGGAGGCTAGCGGGCCACCTGGGTCGGTCTTCCGAATGACCCGGGCATCTGCCTAGATGCAGGTTAAGGAGCAGTGGAATGTCACATGAGGGCTATGCT